>NC_081756.1:45574977-45661157 GCF_963082965.1 Carassius carassius | reverse complement strand
GATATCTAAGACTGCATCCCATCTGTGTTGAATGCTTATCAATCTTATTTATCTAGATTATTGTATACTTCTATTAAAGACCTCTAATGTTGCCTAGAAGCAAAACAAAGCAGAGAATTCTTGACCTTTTTTGTGCTCACTGAAGAGCACCTTGACACAATATTGTTTTACAGAATGTTGTCATAATGTCTACTAATGTAATGTTTTATAACTAATTATGTGTGTTCTTTATCTAAGCACATATGTTGACAGATATTTGGCACAGATGATGCATGTGAACAGCTTAATTGAGCATGTAACAGGGCTAACTGGAGCAGTGATGCATTGCTACTGTTACAAAAATCCCACAGGGCCTCTGTTTGTTCTCATTGGCATGACAGTAGATTGGCATTGACTCAGTTTATGAAGCAAGCATTTTAGTGAGTCTTTCATGTAACTGATATAATAGAAAAACAAAAAATGCTAAAAACAGATACGTATAAATCTAAAAATAAACTGAATCCCGACAACTTTTTGTTTTTGAATCATTTAGGGAACCTGAAAAATCTCAGTTCATTGTGCAACATATAAGCTTACTGGAAAATGTGCCTAAATGTTTTGCAAAACTCCAAGAATGTACTGTAATAAACCTAGATAGGGAATTTAATGTTGTGGCAAGAGGAATCTACTCTACAGGCCAAGCAACACCACAGGGGTAGAAACAGTAATCTTTATTATATATAGGATTCATGCAGTTACCAAACATGTCAGACTGGGTCAGGTTCTGGAAGTCCTAAATACTAATGTTAAACAAATCTGGGCGAACAACACCACCATAGAAGCTGCTACACAGAGAACTGCAATAAATAAACCAAAGCTATGAAACACATATCACCCCCGCAGGACACGGCACACGTTCACACAACACGTAACCTTCACGCCAAAGACGCCATCAGACTGCCACATAAGAATTCAGTTCATCATAACCCTCCCACCCCATCATGAAATGGCTATACTGCTAGATTTAAACTTACACACACACACACACACACACACACACACACACACACACACACACACACACACACAAAGAGTTAAAAACTTAGCTCTCCCGGGATGCAAGAACCTCCCCCAGGGTCTAGGCTTTGGCGCTGGTTGGTAGAGAGGAACAAGCAGTCACCAGTCCAGCGCTCGCAAGGCCCCCAACTGTAGCGAAAACGGAGCACCCCTGGTCTGAGAAGCCGCGCCGCCCAACGCACTCCTATACCCAGCCTTATCTACAGGTTAGCCCGCTAAACTATCTTCACCGCCGGCAGCCCTAAACAGCATGCGAACGGCACCCACCCCCCAACCTTGAGTGCAGATCGGCGTTTAGCAAAAACACTGCTTCCCAGCGCTCCTCACACTTTGCTGTGCTTCTCTATTTATCATTCTCTCTCCTTCACGCTCATCAATGGTCAGGTGCAACAATTATTTAACTCAACCCCAACAATTATTTAACTCAACCCCCTCTTCCCTCAAATCCCCCCCCCCACACACAACAATCATAACAATGCATCTTTACCACGTCACTTCATTACACTCCCCCCACCCATAAAGCAGACTCATCCTCGAGTCAAATTCAAAACATCTCATAGTCCCAGGACCACACCGGTGCCTTTCTTGCTCGTCCTAGACGCAAGTCCTTGGATAACATTGCACCTTGTTGGACCTCCCCAGTCGTTGGAACTTGGCTAGTCATGGATTGTTTCATATGCCCTGTGTATGAAGATCCTTGACCACCCTTGTCCTGTGTGGTTGGAGCCAGCCGTTCTCTTTGCCCTTGTGATCCCACTGAGGCAGCACTGCTTCCTGGCACACCACTTGCTTCACTCGTAGGTGTGACTGGAGGCCCCTCAGATCTGGCCCCTGGCACTGCCACCTCGCTCTCTCGACCCACCGTAGAATCTGAAGTCTGCAGCCAGGTCTCCTTAGGTGGGACACCAGCCATCCGTGGGCTCTCTGCAGCCTCTTGGCTGGTAACCTCTGTCACAGAAGCAAGACATGGTTTAAGTCGGTTGAAGTGCACCACTATTTCTATTCCCCCCTCAACTGGCACAAGTCTGTACAGAACTTCAGTTATCCTCTCCTTGACTTTATAAGGCCCCTTAAACCTTCGTTGAAATTTTGGACAGAGCCCCATTTTCCTCACTTTCCCCCGAACCCAGACCAATTCTCCTTCGGAATAAAATTGGAAATGTGCTCTGAAGTCATAGTCTCCCTTCTGCTTCACCGCCGCTCTTAACCGATAGCCCTTTACCGCCTCTACCACTGTAGACAATGTCTCCAACAGTCTAGCCACATACTCTGACGTGGAAGAGAATATTTCCCCCCCACCCACATTAAGCATAACATCGACAGGAAGGATGATCTCTCTCCCAAAAACCACTTTGTAGGGTGTAAACCCAGTACTGGAGTGAACGCTGCTTCTATAGGCCATCATCACATACGGCAACAGGATGTCCCAGTCAGCTTGGTTATCATCTACAAACAGAGACAACATAGAGGCCAGTGTTCTGTTAAACCTTTCAACCATCCCATCCGATTGAGGATGATACGGTGACGTCCTGGTCTTATAAATGTTCAGCAACTGGCACACTTCTTTAAATAACCTGGATTCAAAATTTCGGCCCTGATCAGTATGGATTATCCTGGGGGCTCCAAAGCGGCACACCCACTGTTCAACCAGCAATTTAGCCACCGTCTCCGCTTCCTGATTAGGAAGAGGGAATGCCTCCGTCCATTTGGAAAAGTAATCGCCAATAACTACAATATATTTGTTTTCTTTGGGGGTTTCGGGAAGAGGTCCCAAAATATCCACCGCCACCTGCTCATAGGGCCTCGAGGTTACCACCGATTGGAGTGGGGCCCGCCATTGTTTCCCTACAGCTTTCCTGGACCCACAATCCACACACTCCCGACACCATCGCTTCACATCCCCAAACCAGCCCAGCCAATAGAACCGGTCTTTCACTTTTGCTTGTAATTTCTGTATTCCCAAGTGTCCACCCGTAACATCATTATGCAACTGTCTCAAGATGTCTGACACCATTGCAGTGGGAATAACCACCTGGACCTGGTTTGCGGCATCAGAGTTTAATGGAGGAAACCTCACCAACCGTGAGCCCTGCATTTGTAACTGGGACCATACTGGTGCATACTTTTGTAGATCATCCGGTGGCTGCAACCCAGTCCCTCCCTCTTTTTTTTTTTGAACAATGATCTTTTTTAACTCTGCATCTTCCCATTGCGCCCGAGCTAGCTCATCCCCTTCCCTCTCTGGGGTTACATTAGGAGGCACTTTTTGTACTGCAGCTATTACAGGCGCCCCTCGTGTCAGTGGGGCTGGCTCCAAGGGCACTGGAGTTGACAGGTAAGCAGGCAGCCTAGAAAGGGCGTCAGCATTAGCATGCCCTCGTCCAGGGCGATGAACAATTTTATACTGGAAACTTGCTAACTGCTCCACCCATCTGGCTAACTGTCCCTCTAAGCCCTGGAAATTATGCAGCCACCTCAAGGAATTATGGTCAGTTCGCAGAACAAATTCCTTACCCAAAAGATAATGTTTAAAATGCTTGATGAACGTGACCATGCTTAACAGCTCTTTCTTAGTTGTGGCATATTTTCTTTCCTGCTTAGTAAGGGCTCTGCTGGCATATGCTATAACATGTTCAAACCCCCCTTCTTCTTGTGACAATACAGCCCCAATACCAGCATCGCTAGCATCCGTATCTACAATGAATGTTTTAGAGGGGTCAGGGTATACAAGAACAGGAGCTGACATTAAACTCACTTTGGGCTGTTCAAAAGCCGTTTGACATGCCTCTGTCCATTTAAAACGCCTGCCTTTCTCAGTGAGCTGGTGCAGCGGGCGGGCTATCTCAGCAAACCCCTTCACAAACCTCCGATAGTACGAGGCTAAACCCACAAAACTCCTGACCTCTGTTTGATTTTTGGGCACCGGCCACTGGCGCACAGCCTCTACTTTGGCGGGATCTGCTTTCACCCCCTTTGATGAGATGATGTGTCCTAAATACTGCACCTGAGTGGCAAACAAGTTACACTTAGTGGGCTTGACTTTGAGGTTAGCCTGGCGTAGTTTTATCAAGACTTCATCCAGACGGCCCAAATGTTCCTGAAAGGTCCGTCCAAATATAATAATATCATCCAAGTACACCAGACAGGTAGTCCACTGAAGATCTGTCAGCACCAGATCCATCAGTCGCTGAAATGTACTTGGACTATTGCAAAGACCAAAACTAAGGACATTGAATTCAAACAGACCCTGACGAGTGATAAACGCAGTCTTATATTTATCCACAGGATCCAACTCCACCTGCCAGTAACCACTGGCTAAATCAAGAGTTGAGAACCAACAAGCTTTATTCAGACTGTCAAGGGCATCCTCAATCCGTGGCAACGGATACGCATCCTTCCGGGTTACATCGTTTAATTTACGATAATCCACACAAAAACGGAGGCCGCCATCACGCTTGCGTACCAAAACTATCGGAGCTGCCCAGGGACTATGAGAAGGCTGAATTATGTTATTTGCCAACATTTGCTTTACATGGTCCGCTACCTCATGTTGCAAGTGGAGGGGAACGCGACGGGGTGGCAACTTCACAGGCTTTGCATCCCCTGTATCGATCTGGTGCATTGTCAGGTGTGTTCTCCCCAAATCCCCCTCCCCCTCACTAAACACAGACATATTTCTTTGTAACAACTCACGAATATCTCTTAAATCAGATGGAGTAAAATTCTTTTGATGCAACCCAAAATGAGCAATAAGCTTGTCAACAGACCATGGCTCATTTGGGCCATCCTCATCCTCACCCATGTCCACAGGTTCAGCCTTACAGCCCACCTCAATGTCGGTATGCAAAGTTCCCAACCTCATACCCCCCTTTAATGTGAGGGCATCTTTCGTTACATTAATCACTCGTACCGGCAGTCTACCCCCCTCCACCCTACAGACCACCCGAGCTATCATTACATCACATTGATTTGATAATGTGTCTGATGGTTCCAACATACCCTCACAACAGGCCACGAAGGAATTATCCACCTTTCCAGCAATGATTGCCTCACTACGTGGGGGAATTACAGTATCTTCCAAGACAATCACGGTCCGAGGTGTATCAATATCTGCCGGAACAATCAGGGGAAGCATTTTACCCATAATTCGACACTCCTTTTTACCAAAATCCACAACGACACCATATTTACTCAAAAAATCAAAACCCAAAAGAATATCCTGGGATGGCACATCAGCTACCAAAAACTCAGTGATTAATGCCAATGAATCAAACTGGCAGACTGTTTGCCATTTTCCCAAAATCCCCATCAACCCTCCATTAGCTGCCGACACCTCACCATGATGTCCAGACAGTTCTGTTCCCCCTTTGGTTATTTCAAGCCAACATTGTTTTGGTATAACTGATAATGTTGCCCCACTATCTACCAAGAGAAGGGAGTCTGACGCACCTATTTTGGCTGCGATGTATCCAGAGCCACCCTGGTTGCTTGCAGAGGCCGCATATGTACCAACACGCCAGGGGGCAGGCAGTGGGCCTACAGTACCTGCCCCCTGTAGTTTCCCTGCGAGTATGGGCAGTCTCGTTTTATATGTCTGGTACACCCACACTCCCAGCAACCACCCCCCGCCCCTTTTGCTCGATCTACGGCCCCTTGTGAACCACTACTCCTAGGCTCTCGTACAGGTTCCCTGAAAAATTGAGAAGTAGAAGGGTTTACCATAGACTGTTGAATGTTACTCACTGTTGTACGAAGAGATTTGACTTCCTGCCTCAATTCCTCCACCATTCCTAACATCATTTGCATTTGTTCTTCACTTTTAGTTTTCTCTACTACTCCCCTTACTTTTGCATCAGGCATTAGATAGGTTTGTTCCATATTCCTAAGAAGCTCTAATTCTGAAGCAAGATCAATTGCATCTTCTAGGGTATCAGGTTTTGCTCTGCGCAGGCTAATACGTAAGTCACCGGTTGCGAAATGTGTAAGAAATTGATCTCTTGCCAACATATCACGAGTGCAATCATCAGCTGTGGGGTAAGCTTTAGTGGCGAGACGCCGTAAGGCATTTCCGAATTCCCTTACGGTCTCATTGTGCATACGCCGGCGGGCTGTAAATGTAGCCCTACTCCAATCGCTACTATCACAGGGCTCGAAATATCTAGCCATAGCAGCTTTTAGCAGCGCATAATCTCCTTTAGCCTCAGCGGACAAACCACTATAAATATCTCTTGCACGCCCAGAGAGTAGAAGAGACATAAATTTAAGTTTTAAGGGTTCATCCCAATTATTTACATCAGCCGCCAAATCAAATTGTTCTGACCAATCAGACCACTCCCGGCCTACACCAGTGAATGTTTCAGGCATAAATACTGGCCGTGCAGTAGCTCTTAAGGTTCCCATCTCCCTTACCTGGCCCCCACCTTCAGGCCCAACATTATCCTCCCCCTGTAGCATTTTTGCAAAACTGTCTAGGTTTTATAAGGTTCACACAAAAAAAAAAAAAAACCACAAGATCCCACCGCTGCCACCAATGTAATAAACCTAGATAGGGAATTTAATGTTGTGGCTAGAGGAATCTACTCTACAGGCCAAGCAACACCACAGGGGTAGAAACAGTAATCTTTATTATATATAGGATTCATGCAGTTACCAAACATGTCAGACTGGGTCAGGTTCTGGAAGTCCTAAATACTAATGTTAAACAAATCTGGGCGAACAACACCACCATAGAAGCTGCTACACAGAGAACTGCAATAAATAAACCAAAGCTATGAAACACATATCACCCCCGCAGGACACGGCACACGTTCACACAACACGTAACCTTCACGCCAAAGACGCCATCAGACTGCCACATAAGAATTCAGTTCATCATAACCCTCCCACCCCATCATGAAATGGCTATACTGCTAGATTTAAACTTACACACACACACACACACACACACACACACACACACACACACACACACACAAAGAGTTAAAAACTTAGCTCTCCCGGGATGCAAGAACCTCCCCCAGGGTCTAGGCTTTGGCGCTGGTTGGTAGAGAGGAACAAGCAGTCACCAGTCCAGCGCTCGCAAGGCCCCCAACTGTAGCGAAAACGGAGCACCCCTGGTCTGAGAAGCCGCGCCGCCCAACGCACTCCTATACCCAGCCTTATCTACAGGTTAGCCCGCTAAACTATCTTCACCGCCGGCAGCCCTAAACAGCATGCGAACGGCACCCACCCCCCAACCTTGAGTGCAGATCGGCGTTTAGCAAAAACACTGCTTCCCAGCGCTCCTCACACTTTGCTGTGCTTCTCTATTTATCATTCTCTCTCCTTCACGCTCATCAATGGTCAGGTGCAACAATTATTTAACTCAACCCCAACAATTATTTAACTCAACCCCCTCTTCCCTCAAATCCCCCCCCCCCACACACAACAATCATAACAATGCATCTTTACCACGTCACTTCATTACACTCCCCCCACCCATAAAGCAGACTCATCCTCGAGTCAAATTCAAAACATCTCATAGTCCCAGGACCACACCGGTGCCTTTCTTGCTCGTCCTAGACGCAAGTCCTTGGATAACATTGCACCTTGTTGGACCTCCCCAGTCGTTGGAACTTGGCTAGTCATGGATTGTTTCATATGCCCTGTGTATGAAGATCCTTGACCACCCTTGTCCTGTGTGGTTGGAGCCAGCCGTTCTCTTTGCCCTTGTGATCCCACTGAGGCAGCACTGCTTCCTGGCACACCACTTGCTTCACTCGTAGGTGTGACTGGAGGCCCCTCAGATCTGGCCCCTGGCACTGCCACCTCGCTCTCTCGACCCACCGTAGAATCTGAAGTCTGCAGCCAGGTCTCCTTAGGTGGGACACCAGCCATCCGTGGGCTCTCTGCAGCCTCTTGGCTGGTAACCTCTGTCACAGAAGCAAGACATGGTTTAAGTCGGTTGAAGTGCACCACTATTTCTATTCCCCCCTCAACTGGCACAAGTCTGTACAGAACTTCAGTTATCCTCTCCTTGACTTTATAAGGCCCCTTAAACCTTCGTTGAAATTTTGGACAGAGCCCCATTTTCCTCACTTTCCCCCGAACCCAGACCAATTCTCCTTCGGAATAAAATTGGAAATGTGCTCTGAAGTCATAGTCTCCCTTCTGCTTCACCGCCGCTCTTAACCGATAGCCCTTTACCGCCTCTACCACTGTAGACAATGTCTCCAACAGTCTAGCCACATACTCTGACGTGGAAGAGAATATTTCCCCCCCACCCACATTAAGCATAACATCGACAGGAAGGATGATCTCTCTCCCAAAAACCACTTTGTAGGGTGTAAACCCAGTACTGGAGTGAACGCTGCTTCTATAGGCCATCATCACATACGGCAACAGGATGTCCCAGTCAGCTTGGTTATCATCTACAAACAGAGACAACATAGAGGCCAGTGTTCTGTTAAACCTTTCAACCATCCCATCCGATTGAGGATGATACGGTGACGTCCTGGTCTTATAAATGTTCAGCAACTGGCACACTTCTTTAAATAACCTGGATTCAAAATTTCGGCCCTGATCAGTATGGATTATCCTGGGGGCTCCAAAGCGGCACACCCACTGTTCAACCAGCAATTTAGCCACCGTCTCCGCTTCCTGATTAGGAAGAGGGAATGCCTCCGTCCATTTGGAAAAGTAATCGCCAATAACTACAATATATTTGTTTTCTTTGGGGGTTTCGGGAAGAGGTCCCAAAATATCCACCGCCACCCGCTCATAGGGCCTCGAGGTTACCACCGATTGGAGTGGGGCCCGCCATTGTTTCCCTACAGCTTTCCTGGACCCACAATCCACACACTCCCGACACCATCGCTTCACATCCCCAAACCAGCCCAGCCAATAGAACCGGTCTTTCACTTTTGCTTGTAATTTCTGTATTCCCAAGTGTCCACCCGTAACATCATTATGCAACTGTCTCAAGATGTCTGACACCATTGCAGTGGGAATAACCACCTGGACCTGGTTTGCGGCATCAGAGTTTAATGGAGGAAACCTCACCAACCGTGAGCCCTGCATTTGTAACTGGGACCATACTGGTGCATACTTTTGTAGATCATCCGGTGGCTGCAACCCAGTCCCTCCCTCTTTTTTTTTTTGAACAATGATCTTTTTTAACTCTGCATCTTCCCATTGCGCCCGAGCTAGCTCATCCCCTTCCCTCTCTGGGGTTACATTAGGAGGCACTTTTTGTACTGCAGCTATTACAGGCGCCCCTCGTGTCAGTGGGGCTGGCTCCAATGGCACTGGAGTTGACAGGTAAGCAGGCAGCCTAGAAAGGGCGTCAGCATTAGCATGCCCTCGTCCAGGGCGATGAACAATTTTATACTGGAAACTTGCTAACTGCTCCACCCATCTGGCTAACTGTCCCTCTAAGCCCTGGAAATTATGCAGCCACATCAAGGAATTATGGTCAGTTCGCAGAACAAATTCCTTACCCAAAAGATAATGTTTAAAATGCTTGATGAACGTGACCATGCTTAACAGCTCTTTCTTAGTTGTGGCATATTTTCTTTCCTGCTTAGTAAGGGCTCTGCTGGCATATGCTATAACATGTTCAAACCCCCCTTCTTCTTGTGACAATACAGCCCCAATACCAGCATCGCTAGCATCCGTATCTACAATGAATGTTTTAGAGGGGTCAGGGTATACAAGAACAGGAGCTGACATTAAACTCACTTTGGGCTGTTCAAAAGCCGTTTGACATGCCTCTGTCCATTTAAAACGCCTGCCTTTCTCAGTGAGCTGGTGCAGCGGGCGGGCTATCTCAGCAAACCCCTTCACAAACCTCCGATAGTACGAGGCTAAACCCACAAAACTCCTGACCTCTGTTTGATTTTTGGGCACCGGCCACTGGCGCACAGCCTCTACTTTGGCGGGATCTGCTTTCACCCCCTTTGATGAGATGATGTGTCCTAAATACTGCACCTGAGTGGCAAACAAGTTACACTTAGTGGGCTTGACTTTGAGGTTAGCCTGGCTTAGTTTTATCAAGACTTCATCCAGACGGCCCAAATGTTCCTGAAAGGTCCGTCCAAATATAATAATATCATCCAAGTACACCAGACAGGTAGTCCACTGAAGATCTGTCAGCACCAGATCCATCAGTCGCTGAAATGTACTTGGACTATTGCAAAGACCAAAACTAAGGACATTGAATTCAAACAGACCCTGACGAGTGATAAACGCAGTCTTATATTTATCCACAGGATCCAACTCCACCTGCCAGTAACCACTGGCTAAATCAAGAGTTGAGAACCAACAAGCTTTATTCAGACTGTCAAGGGCATCCTCAATCCGTGGCAACGGATACGCATCCTTCCGGGTTACATCGTTTAATTTACGATAATCCACACAAAAACGGAGGCCGCCATCACGCTTGCGTACCAAAACTATCGGAGCTGCCCAGGGACTATGAGAAGGCTGAATTATGTTATTTGCCAACATTTGCTTTACATGGTCCGCTACCTCATGTTGCAAGTGGAGGGGAACGCGACGGGGTGGCAACTTCACAGGCTTTGCATCCCCTGTATCGATCTGGTGCATTGTCAGGTGTGTTCTCCCCAAATCCCCCTCCCCCTCACTAAACACAGACATATTTCTTTGTAACAACTCACGAATATCTCTTAAATCAGATGGAGTAAAATTCTTTTGATGCAACCCAAAATGAGCAATAAGCTTGTCAACAGACCATGGCTCATTTGGGCCATCCTCATCCTCACCCATGTCCACAGGTTCAGCCTTACAGCCCACCTCAATGTCGGTATGCAAAGTTCCCAACCTCATACCCCCCTTTAATGTGAGGGCATCTTTCGTTACATTAATCACTCGTACCGGCAGTCTACCCCCCTCCACCCTACAGACCACCCGAGCTATCATTACATCACATTGATTTGATAATGTGTCTGATGGTTCCAACATACCCTCACAACAGGCCACGAAGGAATTATCCACCTTTCCAGCAATGATTGCCTCACTACGTGGGGGAATTACAGTATCTTCCAAGACAATCACGGTCCGAGGTGTATCAATATCTGCCGGAACAATCAGGGGAAGCATTTTACCCATAATTCGACACTCCTTTTTACCAAAATCCACAACGACACCATATTTACTCAAAAAATCAAAACCCAAAAGAATATCCTGGGATGGCACATCAGCTACCAAAAACTCAGTGATTAATGCCAATGAATCAAACTGGCAGACTGTTTGCCATTTTCCCAAAATCCCCATCAACCCTCCATTAGCTGCCGACACCTCACCATGATGTCCAGACAGTTCTGTTCCCCCTTTGGTTATTTCAAGCCAACATTGTTTTGGTATAACTGATAATGTTGCCCCACTATCTACCAAGAGAAGGGAGTCTGACGCACCTATTTTGGCTGCGATGTATCCAGAGCCACCCTGGTTGCTTGCAGAGGCCGCATATGTACCAACACGCCAGGGGGCAGGCAGTGGGCCTACAGTACCTGCCCCCTGTAGTTTCCCTGCGAGTATGGGCAGTCTCGTTTTATATGTCTGGTACACCCACACTCCCAGCAACCACCCCCCGCCCCTTTTGCTCGATCTACGGCCCCTTGTGAACCACTACTCCTAGGCTCTCGTACAGGTTCCCTGAAAAATTGAGAAGTAGAAGGGTTTACCATAGACTGTTGAATGTTACTCACTGTTGTACGAAGAGATTTGACTTCCTGCCTCAATTCCTCCACCATTCCTAACATCATTTGCATTTGTTCTTCACTTTTAGTTTTCTCTACTACTCCCCTTACTTTTGCATCAGGCATTAGATAGGTTTGTTCCATATTCCTAAGAAGCTCTAATTCTGAAGCAAGATCAATTGCATCTTCTAGGGTATCAGGTTTTGCTCTGCGCAGGCTAATACGTAAGTCACCGGTTGCGAAATGTGTAAGAAATTGATCTCTTGCCAACATATCACGAGTGCAATCATCAGCTGTGGGGTAAGCTTTAGTGGCGAGACGCCGTAAGGCATTTCCGAATTCCCTTACGGTCTCATTGTGCATACGCCGGCGGGCTGTAAATGTAGCCCTACTCCAATCGCTACTATCACAGGGCTCGAAATATCTAGCCATAGCAGCTTTTAGCAGCGCATAATCTCCTTTAGCCTCAGCGGACAAACCACTATAAATATCTCTTGCACGCCCAGAGAGTAGAAGAGACATAAATTTAAGTTTTAAGGGTTCATCCCAATTATTTACATCAGCCGCCAAATCAAATTGTTCTGACCAATCAGACCACTCCCGGCCTACACCAGTGAATGTTTCAGGCATAAATACTGGCCGTGCAGTAGCTCTTAAGGTTCCCATCTCCCTTACCTGGCCCCCACCTTCAGGCCCAACATTATCCTCCCCCTGTAGCATTTTTGCAAAACTGTCTAGGTTTTATAAGGTTCACACAAAAAAAAAAAAAAAACACAAGATCCCACCGCTGCCACCAATGTAATAAACCTAGATAGGGAATTTAATGTTGTGGCTAGAGGAATCTACTCTACAGGCCAAGCAACACCACAGGGGTAGAAACAGTAATCTTTATTATATATAGGATTCATGCAGTTACCAAACATGTCAGACTGGGTCAGGTTCTGGAAGTCCTAAATACTAATGTTAAACAAATCTGGGCGAACAACACCACCATAGAAGCTGCTACACAGAGAACCGCAATAAATAAACCAAAGCTATGAAACACATATCACCCCCGCAGGACACGGCACACGTTCACACAACACGTAACCTTCACGCCAAAGACGCCATCAGACTGCCACATAAGAATTCAGTTCATCATAACCCTCCCACCCCATCATGAAATGGCTATACTGCTAGATTTAAACTTACACACACACACACACACACACACACACACACACACACACACACACACACACACACACACACACACACACACACAAAGAGTTAAAAACTTAGCTCTCCCGGGATGCAAGACCCTCCCCCAGGGTCTAGGCTTTGGCGCTGGTTGGTAGAGGGGAACAAGCAGTCACCAGTCCAGCGCTCGCAAGGCCCCCAACTGTAGCGAAAACGGAGCACCCCTGGTCTGAGAAGCCGCGCCGCCCAACGCACTCCTATACCCAGCCTTATCTACAGGTTAGCCCGCTAAACTATCTTCACCGCCGGCAGCCCTAAACAGCATGCGAACGGCACCCACCCCCCAACCTTGAGTGCAGCTCGGCGTTTAGCAAAAACACTGCTTCCCAGCGCTCCTCACACTTTGCTGTGCTTCTCTATTTATCATTCTCTCTCCTTCACGCTCATCAATGGTCAGGTGCAACAATTATTTAACTCAACCCCAACAATTATTTAACTCAACCCCCTCTTCCCTCAAATCCCCCCCCCCACACACAACAATCATAACAATGCATCTTTACCACGTCACTTCATTCCAGTACCTATACACAATTCACTGCAGTTTCCAACTGAAATAAACACTAGTGGCACTCAAACTTTAAAAAAAAAAATCCTTTTTATACAAATTATATTTACAAGAGCAGACTATAGATTAAATAAGATTCACTTTTATGTGATTCCTTGCACAATGCTATGTAAGACCTCAAATGACTTTTAAAATAGTGCATTATTGGTGAACTAATACATTTTGATGCTTGCATCACATAATCATTTCCATATGTATGGCTTTTCTGATAAAGAAGCAAGAGCTCAAGACGCAAACTAAAATGAAATTGTTCCAGGAGCAAACATATTTTTATCTCACTTTTTCTTTTGTTGACACGTCGGTTAGGTTTAGGATTTAGGTTTAGGTATGTTTTAAAAAAAAAAACAATTAACCTTTTAGCACCTATAACCAGACATTTCACTTTGAAGGTGGTACAAAATGTGCAAGATTCTTTCTCTTTCTCCCTCACAGGAGTGATCTGGGATATGGGCTGAAATGGAGCCTTGTTTGATTTAGTTTACAGGTGATATAAAATAAAGAGCACACCACTGTGATGTGTAGGACCTGGCCTGAAGGCCCTCGCAGACTATCAAAGGTTGAAAAGCACATTTAAAGTATGTATGGTCATGTATGGCTACACCAGGCTACTGGGTGTTGCGATGGCCGTGGTTTCATACATGGTCTATCATGCCCCAAAGCATCAAAACTGCAATTAAATAACAGAATCAAATGAGGAGAAACGTCTCAGGTTACAAATGTAACCATGGTTCCCTGAGAGGGAACGAGACACTGCGTCCTCTGAGGGGACACTATGGGGAACACCTCGTCGTGACCCGTGTCTGAAGCATACTTTGAAAAACACCAACGTTTTGCCCGGCGACAGCCTCTGACGTCACTACCAGCGCAACTATAAATACGCGCCCGTAGGACCCGTCACTTATCTTCTTCATGAAGCTTGCGTCCGAAGCATGGCAGGGAGCTAGAGGACTCAGTGTCTCATTCCCTCTCAGGGAACCATGGTTACATTCGTAACCTGAGACGTTCCCTGTCAAGGGAACTTCGAACTGCGTCCTCTGAGGGGACACTATGGGGAACAGTATACCCACGCCGCCATGCTGAGGGGAGTGCAGGCCAGAATCATAGCAAACACTAAGTACCAACTCTACCATTTCACCGGGAGTCGCCCCTGGGGCGGTTCGACGGCTGTCTATGACATTATCCCTTATGGCCAAAGGCCTAAGCTACATACCCAACTTACCTGTAGGGCCTTGGCCCGGGGTAGAGCTGAAGGCTTGGAATCACAAAAGATTCCCTTAAAGGGATACGGCTAAGAACCTAGCACTTTCTTCTACCAAGTCTTTGCCTGTCACACAGGGGCTACTGCTAGCTTTTGCAAAAAACTTGCCGAAAGAGCTGTCCCAAAAGTACTCTAGTAGCAACGCCCTGTTCTAGATAGGTGTCAGAGGATACCTGGGTGGAGTGGCGCCCAAGATGAACGGGGCTTTAACCGACTCGAGAAAGGGCACGAAGCAGCCGCGCGAAGCCCTCACCATATAGGATTTTAGAAAGAACGCAGAGTACTAGCGTGCAAACTTACCACAGTGTGGATTTCAGAAAGTGTGCAAAGACTTCACGTGCACACTTACCATAACATGGATTTACAAATACTGTTCTAAGGAGGGCTCTCGTGGCACTCTGATAGCTCGTAGATGGAGTGGCCCGGGAGCAGAGCAATTGGAGGAAGGAATGTACAGATGAAGCCTCGGCCACGTCTGTACCCTGGCGTCGGGTGAGTCAGAGGAAGCCAGAGGGGATAGTGCGATGCTCTCTCGAGCCGCAAAACCGATCCACTCAAGTCTGGCCAACTTCTCCAACTCAACTTCAACACCTTGGTGCGAAGGTGCCATTCCCCGAGCCTCAGCCCCTGCCTCAGCAGGATGTCTGCTCTCACAGTGCGTCTCAAAAACAGTATGTAGTACTGGAGCGCTCTGTTGAAAAAAATGAAAATTCAGTCTCCTATGAGAGGAGGGCTCCGAGCTCAGAGTAGCACGCTCATAGGTGACCCTTTTCCTTTGGAAAAGGGGAGTGCTGCTAAACTGCCACTATATGTGGGAGTTCACCTACAGAGAGGCCTAGAGAGGCCTACTACCTGTTACCAGACAACCACCTTAAGTGGAAACTGAAAGTAATCTGGAACTCAACTCCAGGGAGGCCTGGTGAGGCCTACTACCTGACAACCACAAAACATGGGAGCTCACTTACAGAGAGGCCTGGAGGGGCCTACTACCTGAAAAACCATGCTTTTTAGTGGAAACGCACAGTATGTGGGAGCTAAACCTCCAGGGAGGCCTGGTGAGGCCTACTACCTGACAACCACAGTATGTGGGAGCTCAGCTTCAGAGAGGCCTGGTGAAGCCTACTACCTGATAACCACAATATGTGGGAGTTCACCTACAGAGAGGCCTAGAGAGGCCTACTACCTGTTACCAGATAACCACCTTAAGTGGAAACTGAAAGTAATTTGGAACTCAACTCCAGGGAGGCCTGGTGAGGCCTACTACCTGACAACCACAAACCACAGTAAATCCACACAACCCCTCATGTTGAGGGAAGCGATGCTTGAGGTGTATAACAAATATACACTGGTTGAATGAAGCCCATGGAACCCAGGGCTAATCATCTTAAGAAAGGGAATGAAGCGGAGCGCGTAACCCCTACCGTACAGGATTTCAGAAAGTGCGCAAAATCTTGCGTGCACACTTACCACTTACGTGGATTTCAGAAAGTGCGCAGAGTCTTGCGTGCACACTTACCACTTATGTGGATTTCAGACAGTGCGCAAAGTGTTCACGTGCACACTGACCACCATGTGGTTTTGAGAAAGTACACAGGCTTAGCGTGTGTACAGAAAGGTTCCTAAGCATCGCAGAGGCGCTGGATCGCACGGGAGAGGCAGGCTCCAACCCTCAAGCGAGGGGAGCATCACCCGAGGCAGTACATACAGAAGACTTCCGTAACTACCACCTCCCCGGATGCGCCAAGCGGCCAGGCAGCCCCTCAGGGTGACCTGGCCGGGCATCCATGAAATTCCCTGCAGTGCTGTGCCAGTTCTGACGACCAGCCAGGCTCCTCGGGAGGGGGTGTGGGATGGATAACCGCAGAGCGTTTGCCTCCCACACGCGGGTCTCACTCCGCGGTGGGTGTCACGCCCCAGGGGGCGGAACCCACGCGTCGCGACCGCCTGCCGAAAGCCTGTGATCTTGGCCACCTAATACCAGAGCAGGAGGCCGGAACTGAGCACTGTAAAGGAAACTCACAGAGTTTGTTAGTAGACATATAACCACCAGCAACATAACACCCATAAGCAGTTAAAGAAAGGGTTACATACTCACCCACCCTCCTGTACTGGACCATGTCCGCTTACGGGGCGCCCCCTTTTGGTCTGGACCGTCAGTAAGGTGGTTACTATGAATATAGGACCAACCAGAAACATCATAGGTCCAGGATAGGAGACTGTTATGTGAGAAACTTTCCACCTAACCTCGATCAGGTGGAGAGCTGGTGGCTCTTCGTGACCCGCGATTCCTCTTGCCCCTGCCCTTAGGCGGGGGAGGAGCGCGAGCCGCGACACTAGCCTTCTGTGCCTGTCTTCGATCCTCAGATCGAGATGGGCCAGGATCCCTTTGTTGTTCGGGCTCGGACCTGGACCTTCGTGGAATGAAGGATTTAAAGGCAGCTGAGCGCGCCCTTGCCTCCCTGAACCTTTCGACCACCATCTCGACGGAGGTACTGAAAAGCTCAGAAGGCGAAACCGGAGCATCGAGAAGAAACCCCCCCGATGTCTGCTAGGTTCACCCACAGATGTCTCTCCGTTACCACCATGGCCGCCATAGACCTACCCATGGCGGAGGCGGCTTGCTTGGTAGCCCGGACAGAGAGGTCTGTGGTGCGGCGCAGCTCGGCTACCTGGTCAGCTGAAAGGCCTCGCCTGTATCCAGGTCCTTCAGCAGGTCAGCCTGGTAAGCCTGAAGCACTGCCATTGTATGCAACGAAGCCACAGCCTGACCTGCTGCTGCGTATGATTTACCATTTAAGCGGGATGAATCCTGGAGATGGCAAAGAGGGAGATTTAAGAGAGGATGTTTCCCCCACAGAGAGATAGCTAGCCAGCATCACTTCTACAGGGGGCATCCTCTCATAGCCGTTTTCGTGCATGCCCTCGATATTAGCATAACTCGTATGCTAAAACCGATGGATGCGAGAGGAAAACGGCCTCTTCCATTCCTTTTCGACTTCCGCATGTAAGTCAGGCAAGAATGGAAGGCTCACCTGGGCTGGAGGGCTATGGTCAGACAAATAACGCTCATCGAGGCGACCTCGCGACGTTACCTTTCTGGCACGCTTCCATGGCAAGTCTATTTTTGCTGTGGCGTGATCCATAACCTCTAACAGCTCCCCATACGCAGGGCAGGAGGATTGAGAAGGCTCAGCCTCAGCTTCTTCGCCACTCTCAGACATCTCCTGCTCTTTCTGGGTAGAACCCAGCAGAGCACTAACTTCAGTATCAGAAAGGGTTAATGACAACGCATCTTCCTCCTGAAGTTCACTCTCGTTTGCCGCCGGAGAGTGTGAAAGGAAAAATCCCTCTCGACACTCCTCAGCGAGATCCACCTGTGATCCCCACAAACTCATTCTCCTCCGTGCCTCGGCAACGGTGAGACCTGAGCCACGGGGACCAGATGGCTGTCCCTCTTTCCTCGGAAAGAGAGACAAACGAGAGCGGAGCTTTTTCACAGAAAAACGCTCGCAGTGCACACAGATTGCCCCCTCAAGGACATCGCGCGCGTGCTCTTCGCCCAAACAAGAGACGCAAAGACTGTGTGTGTCATCAGGTGTCAAATAATGCTGACATGGATGCACACATTGTTTAAACGCCTTGCTAATGGGTGCCATGATAACAATGATAGATCGCTCTTACAGTTTTGCCGTTTCTCAGATGCACGCTTCAAACAAAACAGTCAATGAAGACGAAGAAGATAAGTGACGGGTCCTACGGGCGCGTATTTATAGTCGTGCTGGTAGTGACGTAAGAGGCTGTCGCCGGCCAACACGTTGGCGTTTTTCAAAGTATGCTTCAGACACGGGTCACGACGAGGTGTTCCCTATAGTGTCCCCTCAGAGGACGCAGTTCGAAGTTCGCTTGACAGGGAACAGGCACTAGATGCAGAAGATGAGGCCCAGGGCCTTTTTCTAAAATGTCTTATGAATTGGTTCACAGATAGCAGGGAAAATTAATGCATACATGAAAATGTAACTAACCATATTGCCATGCATTGAGAAAAAAATAAAATAAATATCAACTTTTAAAAGAATCCACAACAAGTCTGCTCTGATATGGTTGGAGAAAAACAATGCAGAATTCAAATATGAAATTGCAACTAACATTTGTCATGCACTAAATGTAAAAATAAATAAAATAATAAATATAAGCTTTTAAGAGGATCCACAGCAGGTCTGTTCTGATCAAGAAAGTGTTGGAGATAGCAGGAGAAAACAATGCAAAATGCATATATGAAACTGCAGCTAACCAGAAATACAACGGTCAAATGGTAATCAGCCAAACAATCCAATGCTAACATGTGCAGGTTGTGTCACATGCCTTTATCCTTGAAGAGCATGAACAAATCTAAAAACTACAGTACATTAAGTACAGTAAATGCGCTTGGTACTGTTGTGCCACCACTTAATTTCCAATGTAAAATCTGGGTCCTGAAGCTAAACCAGTTGAAAAGCACTGATCTATTCATGACCCCCAATCTTACACAGTGCTAAAATATTCTTTGTACAGCTCAGTGTCCCCAGGTTTGGATGAATCAACCTGAAGGTGTTTTGTTCATCTGTTTCTGTGGTAAACATTATCGCAGGATGAACTAAAGTATTTAAATGTGAGGATATTACCGCAGCTAAGATCATCTTCCCCCACTCTCAAAAAGACAAGTTACGCTCATATTTCAGATCTCAGAGTATAATGTAAGAGATTAGCTTAAAACTCAACTGATCCTCCCTCAACTCAAGATGACGCATCAAGTTATAGAGTTACAATGGCTCTCAAAGCTGGAGAAAGGATTTTATGCATCCCTTTTTTCTTGGATGATGGAAAACCAAAGCACCTTGTGCTTGTTTAAAATCTTATGAGACTTTTAAAGGCAATTCAATAACATTGGATGTTTCATGTTGGGTGAGTTTGTAACCAGCAGTGTTGTAAACGGGTGTACAGTTACAGAAATTGTAATGCACTAGCTATATGGATCCTCTATGCTCTTGACTGTTTTTGGTCTGGGCTTCTTGTTGCCTTGATTTACCAGACTATCCACTGCTGGTCATTCCTGGTAAGAGCTGTAAAGTTACAGATAGTGAACTTGACGATGGCTTTGGAGAAGAGTGCCAGACACTTTTATGTCTCTCTAACCATTGAACTTTTTAATGCACTGATATTTTTTTCTGGCCGTTACCCCACTGGCTGTGTGCTTTAATTAGATTACACTCAAGGAATCACTGCGGTTCAGAATGCCAATTTGTGTCCCAGACTGTGTCAAATTTGCTTTTCCCCCTTGCTGCCAAACAGAGCAGGTGAGAGCAGACGAGGTCCTCAGGCAAGTAGAAGAACAGATGACTCTTTATACATTTTGCTCTCATCCTTTCAATCTCTCTGCCTCTCTCTCTTTCTCATTTCCTTGGTCTCTTTGCTCTGTCCCTAAAAACTTTCAGCATGAGAGGTTAAATCTATGATGTAGGAGTCTATAATACAAATCAAACAAATATTTAAAATCACACACACACGTGAATGTTGAAACATATACATCTGCAATACTATACCTAAACCTAAACCTAATTTAATATGACTACTGCTTGATAATTTGATAAATTCCACATGAAATTCTTTAGATTTTTTTTTTTTTTTTTTTTTTTTACATTTGATTGATCAATAGGGTACAGTTATAAAATTTTACAACTATCAACGACTACGATTTAGAATAGCATTACCGCACATGTGATACAAAAGTTTAAAATAAGAAGTTAAAGGGTTAGTTCACCCAAAAATTTAAATTAACTTGTGTTAAACTCACCCTCGAAGCATCCTAGGTGTATATGACTTTCTTCTTTCAGACGAATCCAGTCGGAATTATATAAAAAATTATCCTGGCAATTCTAAGCTTTATAATAAATTCATAATAAAATGTGCCACAGATGACTCCAGGGGATGAATAAAGGCCCCCTGTAGTGAATCCATGTGTTTTTGTAAGAAAAAAATCTATATTTCAAAAGTCATAAACACTTTTCTCTCACTTCCAATATCTGTCATACACGTATGCACAGCACGTGCGCCTCTGAGATATGCTAGTCTCGCGAGTTTGTTTATAGGTGCAAAGGAAGCAAAGTTTTCTTACTTTAGCAAAGAAAAACCAGTCTCCTCTTGGTTTATTTCGAAATTCTCCGACAAATTTTCTTTATAAATCCTCAGTACTTCTTGTACTTCTTATTCGTCACTGCCATTTTGTTTTGTTGTCTCTCTGCATTTGTCACTAATTACGCAACGCTGCGCATTTGACGTCATCCGCCGGAACTACTTCAGTATATGACAGTCAGTGGAAGTGAGAGAAAAGTGTTTATTTTTAGAACTTTTGTGAGAAGTAGGATTTATTTTACCACTAACCGTGTTCTTTTGTAGTCTCTGCCATCCCATTTTGATATCTTCAACTGGTTTGTTCAAAAACACTGATTAATTTAGGAATGAAACACAACTACGTGTTGTTTGGAAATGTGCAACGCCTAGTTATTTGGGACTATTTTATTTTTCAGAGCTAAAATACACAGTTTAACTGATAATGTTTTCAGGTCAAGTATGTTAAAATGTCAGTTGCTTAGTATACACTTTTTGTCATGTTTAATAAACAGTTGAATATAAAAGTAATCATCACGCAATGTGATTAGCTGCTCGTATTTCTTTAAAATAAATGCAGATTAAGTGTTATTTTAGTATGATGAACTATTATAGTATTTATTAGTACTTAGAGTTATTTCAACTTTTCTTTTTTTTGTAATTTTGTTATGCACTTCTGTCATTTATATTAGTTTTATTAACTATTTCTGTATAGCTTTAAATTATTTTTATTTCACTTTTAGTAGTACTTGTGTAGGAATTACACCTCAACGTAATAATTTCATTTCCTGTGCTATTGCTTAACTATAGTGTATATTTCTTCTAAATAAATGCAGTTTGGTGTATATGTGTTATTTTTTGTATGATGTACTATTATTTTATTTAATAACCGTTTTTATTTTAACTTTTTTTTGTTGTTGTAATTTTATCATGCATATATATATAAATTTTAGTTTATATATATATATATATATATATATAAAGATATATATATATATATATATATATATATATATATATATATATATATATATATATATATATATATATATATATATATATATATAGCTTAATTTCTAAATTACTCACCTTGAAGTCATCCTAGGTGTATATGACTTTCTTCTTCCATTCGAATCCAGTCAGAGTTATTCTGTTTGATCGTCACTTCTGAGTGGCGCATGCGCAAACCCGACCTCATATGTCATCCGCCCGGAACTGCTTCTGTTTACAACTGTGAGCGCAAGCTAGATTAAAGTGATTATTACATTTTGAATATGGATATTTTTACTTACAAAAATGCATTGATTTGCTACAGGAGGCGTTTGTTCACACCCCGGAGCCGTGTGAGACACTTTTTTTGAAATGAATAAGCTTTTTATTAAACCTCTTATGGACCGACGGAGTATAACACCTTCTGAGTTGCATCCAACAGCTTGAAAGATCAAAGACAATTTTTTAAATAACTCCAACTGAATTCATCTGAAAGAGGAAAGTCATATACACTTAGGATGACTTCAGGTAATTTATAATTTATTGCTTAATTAAAATTTTTGGCTGAACTAACTCTTTAAGTTGTTTACGATTTAGATTAATTTAACATTTATATTTTATTTTATTTATATTATATTTCAGCTTACTCTCAATTATCAAAATTTATTTTCAGTAGTTTTAGTTAACAATAACAACACTGATAAACAGTATGTACTGTATGTATTCAAAAGAATAACATCTCTGTTATTTGCCCTGTTTGATCACCACAATAATATTTCTCAGACTGGTGCACAACATTAAAATAAAGCTGCCATTCGGTTCTGGATAGATGCCAGGGAAGAAAATGTCCTGAAAAACATGAAATATCATTATTACTGTAGGACATGTTGCTTCCAATAACAATCTGACTTTTTATTTAGTCTGTCAGAAATCTATAATTTATATCGAAAATACAGTCTGTGTGTTTGAAGAGATGGGCCAAGGAAAGCAAAGGAGAAGTGAACAGCTGTGGGTGATTAGAGGAGGCCTTGAGGTGGCCAGGGACTCTAAGTAAACATGGACCATTTCCACAGTCAACAACATTTACAAATGTAGAAGAAGGAAGCTACTGAATTTGTGAAGAATGTGTGGTAGAAATGGAAAACATGGATGCATGAAGGCAACAGATGGTGACAATTAAATTCATGCAGCCGAGTGGCTAACAGGACTGAGAGTTTATTCTTCTGACGGTGGACCTTGCCGTGCTTTCAGGGCAGGAGAAGACTGTTCTGGGTCAACACTCACAGGTTTACATCTATCCTCCTCGCTCTCCCGCTGTTCTCTCCACATTCCACCAGGGAAAAAACATGTTCTCTTACGAGAGCTCTCTCGTACTGCGTCTTAGCTAAGACGCTACGGGAAAAGTCTCTTTTCACGAAATACTGAAGCAAAAAATTATCCTTAATTTTGTATTTTTGTAAAGCGCATTTGCAGCAGTACACAGCCATAGGCGAGATGGCTCGTTCGCTCATTGGCTTGTTCTGCGGCAACTGCACAGCCTATCGAGCGCAGGCTGATGCAACATCAGACCAATAAGGGCGCTTCGCGCCCTTCTTGCCACTTCCCGCCGAAACGGGTGTGGCCCAACCTATGAAAGGAGCTCGAAAAGGCTGACTCACCTGATTTTTTCATCTCTTCAGCGAAGCTCACGCATCGCTGGATCACTGAGGAAGCAAGCGCCGTCTGAGAAAGCATATCAGCAGGACGAGCCATTCTGAAGCTGCTGGCATCGCCGCCTTCCACTACCGTTCCTGCTGCGCTGTCCGGCGCCTATATCCTTTCAATTCTGTTATATCCAGCTGTTCTTTATGTGTGTGTGTGTTCGCCCTGCGACACACACTCGTAAAAGAGCTCGCGTCTTTTTTAAGATGCCTTCCTGCAGCTCGTCAGAGCCACACTCAGCGAGGGAGACCGGTACGTCATCTGTACCTCCTGCCTGGGTGAAGATCATGCAGCGCTCGCGCTCGCTGACGGCGGATGCCCCCACTGCGAGCTGTTGCCATGGTGACTCTGAGGACTCACCTGGCCTTTTTCTCTGAGCCTGCATTCTCCGCTGCGCTGAGGCGCCGTAAAAGCATCGCTTCCAGCGGATTCCGGAACTGTCTTCAGCTCAACCAAGCTCGCCGGTTCGCCCTGCTTCACTGGCCCCCCCTGCATCGCTTCCCGGTGGGCAGCGCCCGCTGTTTGCCGGCGCGTCGTCCGAGGAAGTCGATCTCAGGGCCGCGTCGGGGGAAGAGGACACGCGCTCTCTGCTAGCTTTGGGCAGTGAGGGCTGGGCGAGCTCCGAGGATCTCGCGCCTTCTGCTCAGAAGCCCAGCAGACGAGCTGACATCGAGAAGGAGCCGGGGCGAATACTTGCGTTGGCTGCGACGAGTCTCGGCCGCGAGTGGTCTGCACCAGCGCCCCCCCTCTCGTTCCCGGCTGGATGGTATTTCCCTTTCGGATGAGCGTACTTCTCAAAGCCCGCCTCATTTCTTCCTGAGCTTCACGAAAAGGTGGCAAAGGCTTGGAACGCTCCATATTCAGCGCGAACTCGTTAGTCTGTCTCACTAGCATTCTCCACACTGGATGATGCTACAAACAGGAACTACCAGTCACTTCCGCCGGTGGAACAGGCGATAGCGACGCACCTTTGCCCGCCCTCTGCTGGACAGTGGACGAAAGCGGTGTTGCCATCTAAAGCCTGCTGCATGACGCTGCGTCTGCACTACTAACGATGGCTGCTTCATCGAAGCGCAGGTGTACGAGTTCCGCTGTGGCCGAGCTCTCACCCAAGCGCGCCGCTGTTTCAGTTCCAGGAATTGTGACTGTCTCAGCGTTTTCTGCAACGCGCAAGCCTGCACAGTTGACCGCTTGCCTGCACACAAAAGCCGTTATCACAACAGCTTCAGCAACGCAGCTCGAGACCCCCGTTCTCGCTCTACCGGCCGTCGCCCCGCGCCGCGGGGACCGCGGCAGGGGATTACGGTGAGGCCGGGAGCCCCGAAGCCATCCTAGGAAAGCCATCTATGCATGCTGCATGACGCTGCGTCGGCACTACACACGATGGCTGCTTCATCGAAGCGCCGGTGTACGAGTTCCGCTGTGGCCGGGCTCTCACCTAAGCGCGCCGGTGTTTCAGTTCCAGAGATTGTGACTGTTTCAGCGTCTTTTGCTATGCGCAAGCCTGTATGGTTGCCCGCTTGCCTGCATAGTAAAAGTGCCCACTCCCCAGTGCCCACATACACTATGTCACATACGGCGCGTGACTTCTGTAAAAACGAGGCCCGTGCACGTACGCTCTGCACAGGCAGACAGCGAGTTGAAAGTGGTAAATGTGCACATATGCAGCCTACAGTTACTCGCAGACAGATCGAGTCCCACGGGACCTGCTCAGCCTTCCCCCAGTCGGTTAAGCGCCGGGACGGGGTCGAGGAGGAGCGATCTGCCCGCTGTGATCAGCGCGCTCCCCACCTCAAATGCGCAGCACACCCGAGCGCCGCCGTTGCCCAGTCAACAGAGCGCGCTTCGCATCCAGCCCTTAGCCATTCATGCAGATGCATGGTCAGCGCTTCCAGGGGTTGCGGATTGGGTGCTAGGCATTATAAAGAGAGGCTACTCGCTACAGTTTTTTCGACGCCCTCCGCGCTTTTCAGCGCACGTCGAAACTACGGTCAAAACAGAAGTAGCACACATACTTCCGGCCGAAATATCAAAACTGTTGAGCAAAGGGGCTGTAGAGCCTGTGTCTCAAGCTCAAAGCGAGGGGGGGCTGTACAGCAGATACTTTCTGGTAACCACGAGAGACAGGGGTCTCAGGCCCATACTGGATCTAAGACAGCTGAACAAGGCATTGATGAAACGCAGTTTCAAAATGCTTACGACCAGGAAACTCCTCGCGCGGATTCGCAGAGGGGACTGGTTCATGTCAATAGATCAAATACAGATAGCGTCAAACCACAGGCGATATTTGAGATTCGCCTTCGAGGGTCAGGCATACCAGTTTACAGTCCTCCGTGGCTCTTCGTACGTTTACGAGGTGCATGGATGCAGCGCTCGCTACTCTCAGACTCAGAGGCATGCGAGTGCTGGATTATTTGGACGACTGGCTGGTTCTGGCCCGATCAAGAGCGGAGCTTTTACTCGATCACCTCGAGAAGCTCGGCCTCAGTGTCAATTGGGCGAAGAGTTCGCTGAACCCCAGTCAGACGATTCTGTTTCTGGGTATAGTTCTGAACTCGTGTTCCATGACGGCGCGGCTGTCACCACAGCGCGTGATGGGCATTCAGCGCGCAGCGAGTTCTTTCCGCTGCGGTGCAACCGTGTCGCTCAAACACTGTCAGAAGATGCTGGGCCTTATGGCCTCAGCATCTCCGGCTCTGCAGCTGGGCCTGCTCCGCATGCGCCCCCTGCAGTTCTGGCTGAAGACGCGGGTGCCGCGCAGAGCGTGGGCGTCTGGCCGGCTGCATCTCAAGGTCAATCAGAGCTGTGTCACAGCTCTGGCACCTTGGACAGCGAACGGCTGGTACCGATCAGGTGTAAGCCTGGGGACTTCCCCGAATGTGAAGATGGTGTCGACGGACGCCTCCACTTCGGGATGGGGAGCGCTGCTCGAGGGCAGACCGTCCTTTGGCCTATGGTCAGAATGGGAAAAGCTCCATCATATCAACTGCCATCATATCAAATGCTGGCAGTGGAGAACGCGCTGATGCGCTTTTGTCCCCAAATCAAGGATCACCACGTCTTAGTCCGTTCGGGCAACATGTCTGTGGTGTCCTACATAAATCGCCAGGGCGGTCTTGGGTCCTGAAACCTGTACAGGCTAGCGGAAAGCCTCCTGGTTTGGGCTCAGCGCAACGTGCGTTCGCTGAGGGCAGTGCATGTGCCTGGGCTACAGAATCTGGGTCCAGACAGGCTGTCCAGAGGCAATGTTCCTACGGGCGAATGGTCTCTACACCCGCAAACAGTCCGGCTGTTGTGGGAGAGATTTGGCAGGGCGGAGGTGGACCTCTTCGCGTCCCATGAAAACGCTCACTGCCCTGCGTTCTTTTCCAAGAACGAAAGCGTGCTGTCACGGGAATGGCCGTGCTGCCCACTTTATGCTTTCCCTCCCGTCTCCCTCCTTCCGCAGGTTATAGAACGGATGAGAGAAACGAGATGTTCAATACTGCTTGTAGCACCTCTTTGGAAGAACCAACCATGGTTCCCAGATTTGATGCAGTTAGCAGATGTCGCCCCGTGGCCGGTACCGTTGAGGAGGGACCTCCTCTCGCAGGCCAGGGGCTCGATTTGGCACCCTCAACCGGAGTTGTGGTCCCTCCATGTGTGGGCGCTCAACGGTTGCCCGCTGATCTCGCAGTGGGAGTGCTAAATACCATCACTCAGGCTAGAGCTCAGTCGACACGACGTCTGTATGCCTCGAAGTGGTCGGTGTTCTCCAGCTGGTGCACAGCTCGAGGTTATTCACCCCTTAGTTGTGAGGTGACGGAGGTCCTCTCCTTCCTACAGGAGCTGTTGGATAAGGGCAGAGCCCCATCCACGCTCAAAGTTTATGTGGCGGCCATCGCGGCGTTTTTCTGAAACGGTGCTTTGTCAGTCAATAGGAAGGAATGATTTAGTCATCCGGTTCCTCAGAGGAGCTAGGAGGCTGAATCCTCCCAGACCTCCGTCGGTCCCTATGTGGGACCTCGCGACGGTTTTGGAGGCCTTGAAGGGTCCCCCTTTTGAGCCTATCCAATCGGTTAGCCTTCAGCAACAAGACAGTATTCTTGTTGGCTCTCGCTTCGGTGAAGCGTGTGGGTGATTTGCACGCACTCTCTGTGAGCCAGTCGTGCTTGGAGTTTGGGCCCAATGACTCAAGGGTCATACTCAAACCTAGGCACGGTCATGTGCCGAAATCCCTCAACACACCGTTTCGGGCTCAGGTTATTGCCCTGTCTGCCCTGCCGGTGTCAGGAGAGGATAGAGACTCGAGTCTTCTTTGCCCTGTCAGGGTTTTAAGAGCTTATGTGTCTCGCTCTGCTGCCTTTCGCCAGACGGAGCAGCTGTTTGTCTCGTTCGGTGGACGTTCCAAGGGAATGGCTGTTTCGAGACAGACTCTATCCAGATGGATAGTTGACGCCATAGCGTTAGCTTACGCTTCCAGGGGCCTTCAGTGCCCGTTGGGCGTCAGAGCACACTCCACAAGAGGCGTTGCCTCATCGTGGGCGTGGTCTACTGGGATCTCCTTGCAGGATATATGTATGGCGGCAGGTTGGGCCTCGCCGTCTACATTTATCAGGTTCTATAACCTGGAGGTTCCCGCCTTGCAAGCAAGGCTGCTGTCGGTATAGTCGAATCAGGGCCCTGAGGGGAATTCTGAGTTCACAAGCGCTATGCGCTGCCGACTGTTATATGGGCAGTATTGCGTAAGACCCGCATTGCCACATTGGTCAGGCCTTGCCTCGGCTGTGTGATGTCATATTGCCGCATCTACGGATGCTGCTAGATATGGGACGGAGGGCTTTCCCCCTTTTCTGTCCTGGACTCTCTGTGAGTCCCTCAGGTGACTGTGCACTGTAAATCCTGGGCGTTGCTTCAGGTTTATTGGTGTGATCCCTGCGCGCACGGCGTTTTACATTGGGTTCCCGTAGCGTCTTAGCTAAGACGCAGTACGAGAGAGCTCTCGTAAGAGAACGTACTCGGTTACTAAACGTAACCTCGGTTCTCTCTAGAAGAGCGAACGAGTACTGCGTTCTCTGCCGTGCGTACGATTCACTCTGGTTCTCTCTGGCGATGAAATAAATCAGGTGAGTCAGCCTTTTCGAGCTCCTTTTATAGGTTGGGCCACACCCGTTTCGGCGGGAAGTGGCAAAAAGGGCGCGAACCGCCCTTATTGGTCTGATGTTGCATCAGCCTGCGCTCGATAGGCTGTGCAGTTGCCGCAGAACAAGCCAATGAGCGAACGAGCCGTCTCGCCTATGGCTGTGTACTGCTGCAAATGCGCTTTACAAAAATACAAAATTAAGGATAATTTTTTGCTTCAGTATTTCGTGAAAAGAGACTTTTCCCGTAGCGTCTTAGCTAAGACGCAGTACTCGTTTGCTCTTCTAGAGAGAACCAAGGTTACGTTTAGTAACTGAGTACGTTTCCTTAAATGGCCATCATCCTCGCCTCTGTAGACACATACAAAAGTGTACTATAGTGAAAATCCCTATTCAGAATTTGTATTATTTTGTGTTATATCCATCTCTAATTTGAGATTTTTTGACTGAATAGATTGTTCATTCCAAATTTTGGCATTTATATTTATTATGAAGTAGATTCTGACAATATCAAATTTACACCTCACATGCATATTTGACGAGAAAAGCCCCCAAAATATTTTCAAGTATCCAGAAACATAATTAAAATTGACATTTATTACATTCCCAGACGTTTTAGAAGCCAATATATTCTGTTTTAGAGATAGGCAGTATTACACACACACACACACACACACACACACACACACACACACGCAAACACACGCACACACACACACACATACTACAGCCTAACATGTTTTGAATTGTTCCATTTTGAAAATATATATTATTTTTTATTTATTTAATTATTTTTAAATATGAAAAAAACATCCAACATTTATGAGGGCAATATTTCATGTGAATTGCTATCTTAAGGAGCTGGTTAGCGCTGTAGCTCATGCCCTCAGTTGGTGCCTGAATAAGTCTTATTTAAATCTATCAAAGCTCTTTCATGCCAGACATCACCATGAGGGACTGAATGGTCAGAAGCTGTTCTGGAGCATCTTGTTCCTTTGGGCACTAGCACTTTGGAAACCTCTCCACAAACACAAATCTTAGCCTTTTTTTTGCCTGCTTACTTTAAAAGGGTGTGGAATTAGAATTTCATTGGGTGAAATATTTTGTCTTCATGGTTTGTCTTTATCCATGATGCTACAAAAAATAAATAAATAAATAAATTCATCATTGTCAAAAATGATGTGTCCTGATCTGAGAAGGCATTTGATTTGACTTGTAAAATGGTGGGTTAGTCTGGGTGAGGGGAGCTGGGTATTGGCTTTCAAAGCCCGGCACAACTTCAGAGGATTGGGGCTTAACATTTGCTTTTTGTTTAACCCCACTGCTTGAAGATACGAAATACTGCCTTTCAGAGAGACCGAAACACCTCATTGATCAGATTTTTAAAAAGCTTGGCATACCATTCACTGTCGGTTCATTTCACTCTCAATATTTCAATATCTCACTAATATGCATAGGTTGGTCTTTATAGCGAGTTCAGAGGCAGTTCTAGCATGCTGTGCCATGCATGTTATCTTAATGCTTGCCTGAGTTCCTTGGATTCATCTTTTGAAATATTTATAGATTATTATGTTAGAAAATGTGAAAGGCATTTTGGAGTTTTTCTGTTTTTCTGACATGATTAATCGCTATTTTTCAAAAGCGGCAGACAATGCAGATTTTATAATTTTTTATTTTGTCTTATAACATTACATTAGAACAATTTGCTTAGAAATATTTGGTCTCCAGGGTAGTGTTGCATCAGCCATTCGTGAGTTCGGAAGTATGTAAAGTTCAAGCTAGATGCTTAGTAGCTTTTATAACTACTATAACTCTTTACTTTTTTGGGTGCATTTTTAATTTAGTCCGAGTATAGCTAGTATAGTAAATTTTCTGTAAAGTTATATTATATGATGTTTACTCTCAGTGATCCAATAGCAGCCTTGTGAGCAGATGTTGTGTTGAAATGTATTGAATTTCAATTTATCCTAGATTCTTGCTTACATAACTAACATTAAACATATGTTTCCATTTTATTTAACATGCACAACATGGGCCGATATACACAGAGTGCTGTTTAGGTCAGGTTTGTGTTGAAGAGCCGCTAGCAAAGTAGTTTATTCATATAATGTTCTCTCTCTTAAAATGTAAACAAGTGTAAATGTCAATGTTACATCATATGGATCTAAAGGATTGAAGTCTGTTAGGTAAAAAAAGAGCTTATTTATGTAATTCAGTCAATCTGCTATTTAACTCCAACCGTTACTCCTGGTCGGAGGCTTCTGTAATGATTCAGTTTATATGTAAAGTTATGTTTCAACTAAATTTAATGGTGCAATGAAATACAAATAAATAAATAAATAAATAAAAATTACTTAGTAGGGCATAATTTGTAACTCAACTGACCCCAGGCTGTTTAGATTTGTTTCAAAGACAATGATTGCATACTTGATGTTTGGGGTTTTTCAGATTTTGATGTATAAATTCACCCATTCTTTAGATATATCTCGCTCAATACCCTGAACCTCCAGTGCAAGGCTCTCGCAGGGAAAAGTGGGGCCGACACGGACCTCCCTCTCTACTCCAAGTGCTTGTTCTGTTCTCCTTTTGCTCATCTGGAGAGTGGGAGGTTCTGTGGGTTTTATGACTTAATGACTCCTGTCGGCTCTGATCAGGGAGCCCAGATGAATGTTGCCAGCTGTTGTAACCCTTCTTTCCCCTTCTAACATGCCCCTTTTCTCTCTGTCTTGCTTTCTCTGGCCTCACGGTGGGGATGAAGCATCATTTTTAGAGGGATTTCGAAAGTTTAACAAGCTTTGGCATGGTAGTCACCCACGGCAAACGTAGGGCTTTGCCCTGCTGGTGCGATTCCACACCATGGGTGTGCAGACGTGATAATGGTAGGACTGACAAAGTGCAAATCAGTCATGAATAGATGCATCAGATTAGAGAGCCGTTTCTGTTCTGGAACTGACGGAAGGTGGTAAAACGTAGTGTCAGTTTCTTATTCTGTATTCTGTGTTAAAGACTGGAGTCAAGGGAACAGTTAAAATCTTCATTTAAAGACTGAAATCTTAGCCGGCCAGGATCTGAGGCTGAAACAACACTCCCTGGAGGTGGGCTGGCGTCATTAGTTTTAGTTTTTGAAGTGTTCGCCCTTTTGATGTTGAGCGTTCTCTTAAGGCGGCCTGGCCTGAAGGATATTTAATTTTGCTCCAGCAAATTTCTAGTTAGGAATAATTTGAACTGAGCATCTGTCAAAGGAGCAGCCGTTTAAATACATTGGTCTCGGTTAAAGAGGCAGAAAATGAAGCAGATTAGTCCGAGTACCTTTCGCCAGCTCGGATGGGGCCTGGTCGGGGCAGGTTTCAAGGCTGCCGCACGGAGGGCAGAGATGAAAATGCTCCCACTCCCATCTCATTAACGCCCATGCCCAGCACCTCTGGAGTTCAATCATGCGTCTCTCTTCTGAGCTGTGCTGCATAACCGGTGCATGCCGCTGCGGTTGAAGAGGGATTGTTTCAGGATGCTCCGTGCCTTGATATTTTATTTACAAATCTTCAAGGAGAGAAAAGGCCAGTACAGGGGGCATCATTGCTTTCTCAGACGCCCATAGTAGCTTGGGAACGCAGCATCCCTGGTGTCTCTACATCAAAGATCTCCTTGTGTTCCTACAGGGTGAGCAGAGGGAACTTTTATCAGGGTACACAATCTGAGGCAATGTTTTATCACTCGGAGGGTGTTGAAAGAGCATGCATTAGAGTGTCTGACAGCTGCTGTCAGGCTTTATTGGAACTGACTGGGCTGGTCTGTTGGAAATCATCTTGGCTTTTTGTCCAACAACAGTAAAGGGGGTTGTGTCATAGCTCAAATCACCATGTGCACCCATCATCTATTCACTGATGATACAACTGTCATCATTTAATGAAATTCTTGAAAAGTTATCTTCATTAGGTAGTTTGGCATACCTTTTTACGGTAACACTTTATTTTAGTGGCCAATTCTCACTTTTACCTAGTTGCTCATTAGCATGTCTATTATTAACATATAGGTTATTTATGTCACGGTTGGTAAACTGTGATCTCTGGGTTTTGCACTTTGTGGGTGAAGTCTGTGTGTTACGCGTCAGCACGGATTAGTTTGTGGGCGTCTCCGTTAATTGTCATCAGCAACAGCTGTCACTCATTACCCATCCCTATATATTGGCTTGTCTAGCGTCTTGTGTTCGTGAGAGCGTTGTTTCATGTTTGTAACCTATGCCTTGCTTTTCTGTGTGTTTCTGCGTTGGATGTCCGTGTCTCCCCGGAACCCCATCCACTCTACGCAACCCACCACCAAGCAACACCACTTACCTTCGGCTCGCTTCCCCGCAGTTCCTGTGTCACCCTCTCCTGCTGCCAACTCACCTCCGCCTTCCGGATTCATCAGTCCTCACCACCATCTTGGACTGTGCATTCCTCCCAGCGTTATTTGTGTCTCAGTTTTGTATTGTCTTCATTAAATCTAATTAATGCTTCCTGCCACTCCTTCACCCAGTCGTTACAATTTATTAGTACTTATAAAACACTTATTCTGCATGACCATATTCTACATTCATAATCCTACCCCAAAACTAAACTCAACAACTACCTTACTAACTAGTAATAAGCAGCGAATTGGGAGTTTATTGAGGCAAAATCATAGTTAATGGTTTGTTAATAGCGAGAATTGGACCATAAAATAAAGTGTTATTTTTGCTATTGTATTTTTTAGAAAAAAAATAATAATTCATGAAAACTCTCAGAATAGTTTTAGCATGGATATGATGTAAAAGTACTTGGTCTTGGCAAACTAGATCTGCTAGCAAGCCTGTGAGCTTGTAAGATATGCTGCTGATGAATGCAACTGCTGCATACATAAATCCAGTAGCACATCTACACAGGTGGAGCTGGGGGAGGTGGATGGTTGAAGAGGAATCCTGGTAGTAGGAATCCAGATTACAGCAAACACTGAACCAGACTGTATGAATGTTGATCAAGCAATCTCATTGGCTGCAGATTGCATGTAAATGAGCCTGTGCTATCTAGAGTTTCATGAGTGAACTTGATATTTAAACAATAATACATGCAAATCATCCTATATGAAAACTAATATAAAAAACAAACATGAATACAAAGAGGACCTGGCACTTTTTAACTAGATGTTTTAAAAGATATTCCTGGTGTTGTTTTTGCTTGGTGTTGCTGCAGCACCGTATAAGTTTCTGCTTTTATAAGAAATAGAAATTTAGATCAGTTTTGCGTAAGACTTCTATCTGACCTCTATAAGAGCATGCATTACTTTAACATTCCACAAAGTAAATCACATACACCCTTTATGTCTTTCAGCTTAAAAATTTTCTGAACAAAAGGTGTCATCAGAAACTGACAGATTATCAGCATCAAGCAACCATTTCAAACACTGATTCCAGCACCTCCTCTCGCATATAACTTTATAGGGGACAGCGATAGTCTAAAAATATGTAAATCCAACAAGGAACACAAGTATCCATCCAAATCCTATTCCTTTCCCATTTCCCCGTGTCATTTTCTCTCTCTCCATCCACCTGTGGGTGGATAAAGACAGGTTGCGTGAGCCGAGCAGCCCAGACACTATCTTCTGGGAAAAATAAACAGCACATTAGTTCCAGATCATCTTGGAATAATATGAAACAGAGGAGAGTAGTGGAGGGGTTAGTGCAAGTCAACTCCAGGGGGGAGGCCATGGATTATTGGGGAGCTGGGAATCATATTAAATTCAGAGCTTTCCCTTTCTCTCTTGCCTTCTTTCCATCCTCAATTCTCAGTTTTTGGCATGTGCTGTAAATTAACAGCAGCCTTCAACTCAAAGTCCGCCACTTTCTCTCTTCATTTTACTAAGGCAGTGAAATATGTTTAAAGGCCAGGTTCACAAGCTTTTTCGCTTTGTCTCGGTTCCTCTGTCTAAAATGTCCTACTGGCGTGATTCTCCCAGAGGTTGTGAAAAGCAATCCGTAAATCTTGCTCCGCTCATACTTTCTACCCCCTTGTGAAATGTCATTGTTGCGTGTAATACTAAAGGAGTCGCATACAATGTGATCCGCGCAATTAACCTTAAAGACTCCAGTCATTAGTATCAAAGATTAACTAGTTTTAGTGTTAATCATCTACAAATTACAACTACAGAAAGGTTTACAAAAGGTCTGATTATTATGTTGAAAATACTCTTTTGTCTCTAGAGAATATAGTACCTCGATTTATCCATTTGCTTCTGATCAGGCTGTTGCATTTCAAAATATACGGTATATCGTTCTTCTCTCTATGTAATAATCTTCCAAAGTACGGCTATTAGTCAGCATGCTAATGCCAGCATGTGCGGTATCACTCTGTGCCCTGGTACAAGTGATGGGTAGTTAGTGCTGAATTTTCATTGAAGCCTCAAGCTCTGTTGCTAGGAACTAATTGTGCCACCTGAGAGCAGGATTGAATTAGAGAGAGAGGCAGTTATTGAATGAGTGAAAGTGGGAGAGGAAGATCTGGAAGCGAAAGTGTTTGATGTCGAGGAGTCGTGTTGCTATTTAAAGGCTTTAAAGTAGGATTTAGTGTTAAATAAGCAGGAAATGGGCAGCAGTTAGTTTCTCTAAAGTTCTTCCATTCCCTGTGTTCGCCGAGAAAGGGCTGAGCCGGCGGGCGGCAGCATCCGGGTGAAACCTTCTCTGCTCTGGAATGGACTGTCAGGCTTCATTAGCTAAACTTGTCTCCCTTTGGAGCAGAGCAACTTGGCCAGTGATTTAAAACCAATCTCCAGTACCTGGTTTCTCTTTTATGAACTTCCGCGCCATTACCACAGACTCCTCCACAGTGTTTCAGCTATAAGAATTCCTCTGTAGTGAGGCAGAGGGAGATCATCTCCCATTTAATAAACTCTGAGTCAGGGCTCTTCGCCCGACTGAATGTACTTAAATTATATTTGATTGAGTGTTTATATGTTTGTGAAAGTTATGACATGCACAGTTTCCTCTTTTCTTCGTGCAATACTTTAAATTTAAAAGCAAACTGCTGTTTGAGCTGTGGCTTAGTGGTTAGTGTTAAAGGTCTCCCAAGCGCACTTAAATGTACTAGCTGTGCGCTTGCAGTATACTTCAAATCTACTTAAAAAGTATTTCTGAAAATTGCAGATAATACAGTATATTAGTAAAACAAGTAGATTTTTTATTTTGAAAGAAAGCATGACTTTTCTTCTAAAAAATAAAATACAAAATAAATAAGGGTAAGGGTTAAGTGTCTAAAAACAATACATTCAATTTGCACTTAAGGATATTCTTTTAAAGAGTATTATTTCCATAGTAAGTACTCTTTTTAAAAGTTTGCTTTTAAAAGTGTACTTGTTTTAAATCATTGCCTTTTCCAAGAAGGTTTACTATAAAAAATGTCTAAAAGCTAAATCTAGCATGCAAACTAAGGCACCATTGAGTTTAAAATGTTTTCCTAATAAACAGTATATAATAATAATTAAAAAATAGTTGCCATAAAAAAGTAATCATACATCCATATTGATTTCGACTAGTCGTTTAGGCAATCTCAAACTAGTTGACTTTCAAAATATGTAGTTTTGTGTTGGTCTAGCTGGTGGGCAAAACTGTTTGGTAACTACATGTAGCATGGCCTTTCTGGTGATGCTGGATGACTAAAAGAAGTCTTTCTGTTTAAGCTAGTAAAATGGCATGTAATCTGGTTTGCTGTTCATATCTTATATTAGGAGTTCAGTATCACAACCATACCACTATTTTAGTGCAGACTATCATTAAAACTGGCTGGAGTTTCATTGCCCTCGGTTCAAATGAAGTACTGCCATTCTCTGTATAACCGTGCCCTGTGAAAACGGGACAGAATAGTTGTACTGTCCCAGTCCTCTAAGCTGCGGTTTGTCTCTCAGTCGTCTCAGTGGGCAAAGAAGCCAAGAGCGTTTCACTGACTCACTCGAGTACCGGGAGAACGCGGGGTGAAAAGGGCAGGTGTCTGCCATAGAATATAATAAGATAGAAAAAAAGCTTTGTCCTCCATATTGTTGCTTTGGGCATTCTTTAATTGCCCCCCTCCCCCTTTTCTTTTCCAACTTCATCTCAGTCTCTCGAAGGCTCATTTGCATTAATTCTGAAGGACTTTCACAATGATCAGGAATGTCTTCGAAGACTTCACACACACACTTAAGCATGCACACATTATCCGTGCCACCAGGTCACCCTGATTTCCTCTCGTTTGCACACAAATGCTGTGGTTGTAGAGCGAACATTGGATTGTTATGAACTCTAAGTGATCTAAGCACCACCAGAAGATGATTCATCTTTATCCCTGATTGCTTTTTTAAATGGCTTTGCTCTTCTCCTACACAAGCGTTTTCAGAGCATGTTCATTGGCCTCAGAAAGTGCTTGCCCCATTTGGCAGTACATGCTGCTTTAGCCTGGCACAGGAGGAGATAAAGTGTAGAGTCTTTGCATCCTCCCAAGGCCCCCCGGCTCCACACCCTCGGCTCACGCACAGAGTACATGTGTAATAAACAGGAAGTGGCCTTAGGCTCTCCCTCTGTGTCTTAGGAGCTCAGTCATACCAATATGTATTCAAAAGAGCTACCTCTCCAGGGATCAGCCCTATGCCATACCATGCTCACATACAAAGAGGGGGATTTCACTGCGGATTTCACCTACTGCACCAGGGAACATGGTGCTTATGATAGATGCCTTTCATCTGTTTCTATCCAAACTGTTACCTGAAAAAGTTCTGTTAAAAATGGCTAAAAATATGAATCAACAAAATAGTCTGACATAAATATTCCTGCGAGTTGAGTTGATTCTTGCCTCCCAGATGAAAATTGTATCATGCAAAGAGTTCTCCTTCATTGCTCAGGAGACTTATATTTTAAGTATTAACTTTTAGGATGGGTTCTCTTTTATTTATTTATTTTTTAATTAGTGATTTATTTTTAGTAGAGATAAGAAACAGATGTAACTATAGTTAATACATCAAGGCTACACAGCTACTGTAGAGAGCATTTCCTTTTGGAAGAATTGATGAGAAATGTTTGTTTTCTTATTTAAATCTCAAACTTTTGACAGACTATGTTTGACATTTAGGAGATTATTATGAGATTATTGGGGTCTTTGTTCAAAAAAAAAAAAAAAGAAGAAAAAAGATTTACTTTTTTGATTTCACTTGTGAGTGATAAGCGATAAGAGTCTTTTTAATTGTATTGAATGTGCACTTGCAGTGTGTGTGTGTGTGTGTGTGTGTGTGCTTTTAAAGTACTTGCAGATAATATATTTATTAATTAGATAAAAGGCACTTACAGTACACTTAAAAAAAAAGAAAGAAAAAAATTGAGTTTACTTGACCCTTAGTGTACAACCGAAATGTTCTGTTGAGTAACCAACTTGAATCAATGTGTCCTTCTGGTCTAATTTTGTGCTTCTTGATGGCACTGTGCTTTGTGCTGCAGCTGAAGGAAGTGGATGTGTCTTATAAGTCAAAACTACTGCACCATTGTGGAATGGGATTTGAAGCTGATTGGGGAATGCTGTGAGTTTTCAAAGGAAGGCAATCTTAAATGTGTGAATAGAACAGGAGCTGTCATGTTCAGCTGGATGTCTCTGATAACTTTCTGAAGATGTTTGTGAAAACCTAGCAAACAGCATCAAGCACAGGCTTGCAAAGCACAGTCACTCATTACACAGCACCTGATGTGAGAATTTAGAGCAGCAATCAATTGAAAAAAAAAAATGTCTTAGTGTAATTCAAGGAGGAATTTTATTTTATTGATTCATCTCAGTATTTGCCATTCATATTTACAACCCAAGCTAATTTTTAAAATCTTGTTTCGTTTGCTTCTTGCATGCTTCATGACACTTTCAAATGTAAATGTTCAGGGTGCAGCACATTCAATAGTGTCCAAAAACTAACTGGCTTATTTTCGGAGCCGCAAGACCACAGAACAAAGTGCGTACAGTATTAGCGCCACATTTCCATCCTCTGCCGAATGCAAGTGTGTGCTCGCCTTCTTGCTCGAGGAATATTTTGGCAGCACAGCGGAGAGAGCGATGAATGTTGTTAACCATTGAATTATACTGCAGTTTAGTAGCTTGCCTCCGCACGGCACGCAGAGGTATGGGGCAAAACACCCGCTGTTTTAAAGGTTCATTTCACATCTCCTCCTGAGCGAGGCGGCTTGGTAGTCCAGCCGTTGATTGATTGTTGAGACCATTGATCTAATTTTGAAGCCTTTTGAATTTCGTCTCCCCTGTCCCTCCTCTTTGTAAGGAGTTGAATAAACCTAATTTCCCCACGCCACATGCAGAGGCAGTTCAGCCTGAGTGGGGAAAACAGAGGGAATAAATAAATAAAGAAATCAGAACCAGACCCTTCACAGCAGAGAGGGATTTTTATAGACTGGATCAATTAAATTTGTCTTATTTGGAACGGTGGGGCTCCGTAACTCGATAAGAGGTAATGTGGTTGAAATGCCTCGTGCTGGGCAGCCATTAGGCGGGAGAATGTTACTGTGAGAGTATTAACATGCAAGGATTATACCGAAACAAGCCCGGTCTGAACCAATTAGAATCAGGAATGGCCTCAGAAAGAAAAATAAGAGGGCATTTGCACAGCGAGAGTCCAGGGTTGCTCCGGTCTGCTGCGGGGTCAGAGAGAGAAAGATGGAGATGCAGGGGATGGGGGAGGGAACAGGTGAGCGAGGGCTCTGCTCTTCTTCCTCCCCCTGTCTATGTACATCTCCTGCCCCTTGTGGACTGATGAAGAGGTCTAAGGAAGAGTAGTGTATATCTCAGTGTGGTGCTTACTCTACAAATCCTTCCTTCCTTCCTAACATACTTTTAGTTCTTTGATTTACTTTTTTAATTTGCAAGTAATTTCTGTGACATCGTTCATTTTGTTTATCCATACTTAAATGAAACGTTTAGAATAATGTATCTGCTGCTCTTTTTCATAGAATGCAATTACTGAAAAATAAAACATATTTTCTAAGCGATAGAGGCCTTTAGCTTCAGAGAATTGGGAATATAGTGCACATGTGATAGGCAATGTTCCTTCTAAGCTGCACACTTACCACGCAGACCCAAAAATGAGTTTGAGAAAGCCACTTGATTGAATTCTAGTAAATGTGAAATAATTGAAATGCTCCGGCTAACTGCTATAGAGTTGGTGTCACTACTGAGTTAGAGCCGGTGAATGCGGTTTACAGGTTTCATAGAAAGAGAATCATGTTCGCCAAATGAGTCACTGTAGAAATTGAATACTTTAATGGTTATGGGCGAAATAGCTCATGCGAGACACAATGACATGTGAAATACAACATCTTCATGTCTTAAAGAAGAGTGGCTTGATTACGTGGTGGAAATAGCAGATGATGGGCACAGAACGGTAACAAAACTCCGAGACATTTACGGTCACACACAAGTGTAGTAGTATGCAAACTCTACTAGTCTAAACTCTACTTAGAGACTATATAAGAATGTTCAGCATTCTTAAAGTAACGCAAGTTACGTAATCAGATTACTTTTTTCAAGTAACTAGTAAAATAATAACTTTTTTAATTTACAAGAAAATATCTGAGTTACTTTTTCAAAAATTGACGTCTCCTGTCCCCATATTGGGAGAAGTTGGAAGTACAGAGGTGTTGTGTGTGCTGTGAGAACATGATGTAGTTCTAGTTTAAATGTGAATGTGCATCAGTTCATCCCATTTGTAAAAAAAAAAAAAAAAAAAATTTGGTATTCTTCAAAATTATTTTAAACAGTGAAATGCAAAAGACATTTGTTTTTAGATACATTTATATTATTTAACATTTAATTATTGTAGGTTTGTGTCATATTCTGAGCATTTCACTGTTTAAATTGATTTTGAAGAATACTTTGCTGCTGACCTTTGATGATCCAGTTCAAACAAACTGATAAGCAAAAATTATTTAGATAAACTAACAATTGTGCTTTATTGTTTTTTTTATTGCTGAAGAGTGTTAAACCTTCTTCTCGTGTTCTACCGTACAGACGTGAATTCACTTTTCCTTCAGCCTGTAATTTATGCATTACACTTTTTGATGTGAAAGGGCTTTTACATTTGCTATAAATATAACTTCTTATATTAAAAGCAATCAAGCCCTGCTCATATTTAAAAAAAGTTACGTGAATTTAATGCAAAAGTAACGTAACATATTATTTTCCATGAAAAAAAGTAATCAAGTAACATAGTTAGTTAATTTTTTAGGAAGTAACGCAATATTGTAATGAATTAATTTTAAAAGTAACTTTCCCCAACATTGTTGATGAGAATCATGTAAAATACCAGAAAATAAAATTAAACATATTAAATTTCAGTATTTTCCTTTTGAATGGCGTCAGAAGATTTGAAATATAGTGCCTGAATCATATGTTCACTTCCGGGTGCCAATGACAATTTTGTGATAAATACTGTCGTGAACCCAGGGTCTGTTCAATCAATGCCCACACAATTTAACGTTGTTATAGCAAGAAAGATAAAACACACGGCCCCCCGCATGGCGAACCATTGCTTGAACAAACCCAACCCCTTGCCAAGTGGGCCGAGGCCAGGCAGGCCATCCCGGGGGTGTGAATATGGGTTCTGGGGATAATAGAACATAGTTATTCACTGCAATTCGCTCAAAGAGCCCCATGATTCCACGGCGTGGTCTCCACCTTGGTCCAGAGCAAGGATTCACATATTCTATGCGCCGATGTGATGAATTTGCTGGCGAAAGGAACAATAGAGATGGTTCCCACAGCTCAGAGCGAGTCAGGCTACTACAGCCACTATTTCTGCGCCCTTATAAGATGGCCATTCAGGATAATTACATTGAAGCAGATCCTCTCGCAAGTGTGCCAAGGGGATTGTTTTTTTTCGCTGGATCTGAAAGATACCTACTTTCACATTCAGATAGCCCCCTGCCACAGGTGATTCTTGAGATTCGCCTTCGAGGAAGTGGCACATCAGTGGCACATCCTTCCCGTTGGGCTGTCCCTGGCTCCTAGCACTTTTACGAAGTGCATGGATGTGGCTCTTACCCCGCTGAGGTGGTTGGGAATCCGCATCCTGAATTATCTCGATGACTGGCTTATCCTGGCCCAGTCAGAGAATGATCTACTATCGAACAGATCCCTACTCAGCAACTTCCCCAAGAGCGCGCTGTCCCCCAGCCAATGGATATCGTTCTTGGGAAAAGTTCTCTACTCAGCCCAGATGAGGGCAGAAGTCACGCAAGAATGTGCACTGGCTATTCAGCAGCTCGGGGCCTCATTCAAAATTGGAGCCCTTCACCCTTTCAAGGCATTTCAGAAGGTGCTGGGCCTTATGGCTTCTGCATCTCCAGTACTTCAGCTTGGCCTGCTTTGCATGCATATCCAGTACTTCAGCTGGGCCTGCTTTGCATGAGACCCCTTCAGTACTGGCTTAAACCATGAGTTCCGTCCCATGCTTGGCACCATGCAAGCGTATCAAGGTGAGCCAGGCCTGCAGGGTGCTTTTTCATTCTGGTAGAGTACCTCCTGGAATCGGCTCATCTAAACTTGCGCTCGCTGAGAGCAGCGCATGTGTCAGTCAGGTTGAACCAGGGAGCAGTCATGCTATCATGGAGCAATGTCCCCTCAGAAGAGTGGATGCTCCACCCTCATATGGTTCATACAATCTGGGAGCTCTTTGGCAAGGCAGAGGTCGACCTCTTCACCTCAGAAAGCAACTCTTACAGCCCAATTAATTTTTCAATGACAAGGACGCGTTGACCAACGAATCGCCTTCTTTACGCTTTTCCCCAGACTGCCCTGATACCGCAGGTAATCAGGCGATTCAAGGAGCGGAAACACAAGGTTCTGTTGGTGGCCTCCCTCTGGAAGACCCAGCATTGGGTCACAGAGATGTCTCAGCTGCTTCTAGCAGCCCCGTGGCCCATCCTTCTGAGAAGAGACCAACTCTCTCAGACGAACAAGATGATATGGCATCCCTGAGAAGGTGCTAAACACAATATCTCAGGCTAGAGCACTGTCTACAAGATGGCGGAGCAGACATGATTTCTTGTAACATATCTCTGATATTGTCCTTCCTGCAGGAGCTGTTAGATAAGGTTCATTCCCCTTCCATGCTTAAGGTCTATGAAGCAGCCATAGCAGCCTCACACGCTCCTATATCTGGCCAGTTGGTGGGGCAGAACAACTTACAGTAGTTCGCTTTTTGAAAGGGTCTAGGATGCTCAATCCTCCCCGCCCTTTCACCATCCCTACTTGAGACCTGCCCAGGTTGTTGAAGGCTCTGAAAGAGCCCTCCTTTCAAGCTGCTACAGTCTACTGTCATTCATCCCCTGATGCTGAAGACTGCTCTGCTACTGCCATTAGCATCGGTGAAGCATATGGGTGATCTGCACGCTCTCTCTCTTGTGAGCTTTACCTGCCTCGAATTTGGGCCCAATGACTCCAAGGTCGTCCTGAAGCCAAGGTATGGTTATGTACCTAATGCTCTTCAAAGCAGAGGTGATAGCTCTCTAAGCACTTCCTCCTTCAGAGCAGTAGCAATAACTAAATCTACTTTGCCCCATCAGGGCATTGAGCGTTCTGCTCCGTTCAGGTGGTCAGATCATCTTTTTGTATGCTTCGGTGATCACATCAAAGAGTCCCCGGTCATGAAGCAAAGACTTTCCAAATAGATAGTTGATGCTATCAAGCTAGCATACTATTATTTGCGACTTCAATGCCCAATGCGAGTAAGAGCTCACTCAACAAGAGTCATTGTCTCTTTCTGGGCTTGGTCTAGCGGAGTTTCCATTACAGAGATTTGTGCGGCGGCTGGCTGGTCCTCGCCATCCACATTTATCAGGTTTTAGAATCTGGACGTCCTGGCCTGACAGGCTCGGGTCCTTTCTGCTTAGATAGATTTACTCTGGCCAACCAGTACTATTGAGGCATTGCCTTCTCTTCTCTCGGCCACCTCTGGGCTCAGAGGCTGTGCGAATTCTACTTGGAACAATTGCTAAGCGCAGGCTGACCTCAGTGAGTTTGGCCCTATTGCTTCTGTGGAGCTTCCCTGCAATTACTTGGTCCCTCTGGGCCCTTTGTGCTCAAGGAAGTTTAAGTATGGGTCATTCCTCTAGCACAGCACAGCTTGATTGTACTGGTTCCCCATAAGCATCTTAGCAGACGCAGTACAAGTAAAGTATCAATAGTACCTGAGATATGGGAACGAGTACTGCATTGTGGGCTGTGCTATGTAGCTGCACGACTCAGTTGTTGCTTCAGTTCAAAGTAACTTGAGGATCCTATTGCCAAATGCATGCTTATATACCCAGATGCCCCACACAAATTGGTGGGCTTTGGCGGGCTGTGCTGCCATAGGCTTGTGCAGCTCCACTATCGAACCACTGGTTCGTTTTAATACACTGCACGAAAAGGAGTTTTGCCATAAGCGTCTTAGCTGAAGCAGTACTCTTTCCTGGATCTCAGGGAACCAGAGGTTACGTTAGGAACCGAGTACGTTCTCAGGTTCTAAATGAGTTTTAACCACATTTATTGTCCTTTTCAGATCTTGACAGCCTCTTATCACTTTGGTTATGTGGAAAAGAACATTGTGAACATCCTGGTTGACATTTCTCTATGGAAGAAAGAAAAAGTGGTTTGGAAGAAGAGGAAGGTATGCAAATGATGGCCTAACATTAATTTTAGGGTAAAATATTTCCATGTTTTGGTTTGGTTATTGAGAGGATCTTTGTAGGGTTTTGAATTAGGTTAGTTTACACCTAAAAAAATCAATTATCTATCTATCTACAGTGTATATATATATTTACATTTAGCTGACGCTTTTTTATCCAAAGAGACTTACAATTGCTATATATGTGTCAGAGGTCACACGCCTCTGGAGCAACTAGGGGTTAAGTGTCTTATATATATATCAGTTCTTGCACTTTTTAGCTGTGCTAAACTTGCTTTTATAGCATTGCATCAATATAAAACACTTTATTGCTTTTAAATTAGCTCCATTTATGTTTTTTTTAGTGTTCAAATCTTGTGTGAAAAGGTGAACAACTTTTTTTTTACTTTAGTCATACCCTTATGCCCTCAATTTCTCCACCACCCTCTTCAATGTCAGTTGCCCCCATTTGCTCATCCTTCTATTATGAGTGTGTGTGTGTTGGACTGTCTGTCTGAGTACATTAGCGAGTACAGGCTTGTCATTTAATAAGTATTAAACTGGGCAGAGACGCAAGGCTGCCTGAGGGCATGTAACAGGGTCCCTCATGCCACCAGCAGAGGTGGAAAGAGTACAAAAATATTCTACTCAAGTAAAAGTACCATTACATTAATGAAATTTTACTTAAGTACAAGTAAAAGTACCAGTCTAAAAAATCCACTCAAGTAAAAGTAAAAAGTAGCTCATTTAAAATTTACTCAGAGTAAAAATTACTTAGTTACATTTTAACAGTGGGAGGGAGTCAAAAATGGGACAGACCAAGGGTGTCAAACTCAGTTCCTGGAGGGCCACAGTCCTGCACAGTTTAGATATAACCCTAATTAAACACACCTGATCCAGCTAATCTAATCATTTAGGTTTATTTGAAAACTACATGATATGTGTGCTGGAGCAGGGTTAGAACTAAACTCTGCAGGGCTACGGCCCTCCAGGAACTGAGTTTGACACCCCTGGGATAGGTCTATTAATCTCAAACTAGTTGTTTTTAATTAAAGGAATCAGTTATTTAGAATAATAAAACATTTGGGCTGTTACCAGGCAAATCAGTATCAACAAACTCATCTTTTCAATACAGAGGAAATGCAAAAGCTTCATCGGACGTGGCATTTAGATGTATTACACTGTTTAGTGCAGGACAAGAATACATTTAACCTGCAGTTACAAATGCATGAATAATGTTTTGATATGCCAGACATAAAATGTTGAATACTCATTTGAAATTATAAAAACTTAATTATAAAAAAAAAAAAAAAAATCAAAAGATACTTTAAATGTGAAATTAAAATGGCCAGTATGTGTCAGCAAGTCACTGTTAATAAGTGAGTCATTGCGATTGAACCAAATCATTTAAATGATGCAAAATTTTGCTTTGGTGGCTGTGTTTGGAATAAATTTTTGTTGTAGAAATAGAGCAAAAACAATGGCAATATGGTGTCTAAAACGCAAGTCTCTTAGTTTACTGTCCTGTTGTAAAAAAAAAAAAAAAAAAAAATAAAAAAAAAATATATATATATATATATATATATATCAGTGGCGGCTGCTGGTCTTTCAAAGAGGGGAAGCTCATTTTCGGCCTACATTATAACCCTCTGATGGTCTTCATTTGTAGTGACACTCGGGGTCTTTTTGACCCCAGACAATAACATTTCATTTTGTAATAGTAAAATATTTAAATTTTTTACAAATATAATTTTACTCGGTTCATTTGTGTTTTTACTAAACTTTGTACAGTTTTTGGAGGATTTAAATCTTTTACATTTCTATAAATAAATAAATATTTATTTAAATAGGCTTTTTTTTTTTTTTACAAAAAAAGAAAAAAGCATTTCAGGTAAAATTCACTTCATAAAAGACCCAGATTTCTAACTTTCATACATGGGGATACCATGGATAATTTTATAAGGTTTAATGTAAGATTTTTGCCCATTTTTGGGGAAATTCAGTTTAAAAATTGTAATAAATCACTTTAACCACTAGATGGCTATAGTGTGTGTGTGTGTGTGTGTGTGTGTGTGTGCGCGCACATTTTCAATCTGTCTTAGTTACCAATTTAATTTTGTGGTTCTGCATTTTACAAATATCAAGAAAAATTGCCGCAGTTTGTCTTTCGAATACACTTGAGAAATCCGCGATCATGGGACTGAGCGTGAAACAGCTTCGCCTGTTTCAGACTTCTTATGGTGCAGACCGCTGTCAGTCAAAAGGAGATCGACAGATCCTCCAATCATCACGCGGAAGCCCAGTCCTCATTCACCTCCAGAGACGCTGAGCGTCCGTGGGCGGGACATAATCGCAGCATTTATCCAATGACCGTCTAGCTTCGGAGCACTGAAAAAAACTGTTCAAAGCAGCCCCATCGAAGTCGCTCGGCTTCAACAGGGAAATGCACTGTGACGCTACGGGAATGTATGAGAAGAAAATCGAGTCAGCCGACATGTAGCTGATTAACACAATACATAATACACAATAGTACATATTTGACCGTTGGTTTTTTTTTACATTAGAGGGGAAGCTGAGCTTCCCTTGCAGTCTTAAAGAAATCCCCACTGATCTATATATATATATATATATATATGTGTGTGTGTGTGTGTGTGTGTGTGATTATGATTTTTAGAGGAAAAGACAGTATTCTTTGTGTGATTTTGATTCTAAATGATTTTGATTGATTTCATTCTAAATGCATTTCAACAGACTGAATCACACAGTGAAAGAACACTCTAAATGCGCGCGTACATCATTAAAACAACAATTATGATATTATCGCAGACAATATATATCGCACACTCCGCACCAGTCTTTTTGGCTAATTTGTGCAAAACCTTTTGCTAAAATGTCAAAGCATCATTTTAACCACCAATGCAATGACGCAATTATTTAGCTCACCTCTATATGCTTACGTGGGGTTGATGTCTTGTCGAGATTTTATAAACTGCTAGTTTGGTCTCCCTAGGCAAGCACAGCATACACAGCATAATAGAGCATACATATGGCCAGGGGTTCACTTCATTTCCTTGAGTTCAACTTCAGAATATGACGGGGTTTCGTTTTCAGCGGTGTCTGCACCACTAACGCCTGTTTTGTCCGTCTGCATCTTTCTTGTGATTTTAGCGCCAGTTTGCCATACCTTCCAGGGAGCGATTTTTTTTTTTACTCAGTAATTAATGTGTTTTAAAATGTAGCGAAGTACAATACTTCAAACAAAATATACTTAAGTAAAAGTAAAATTACAGATTAAAAAAAATACTTAAAAAAGTAGAAGTACACAAAAAAGCTACTCAATTACAGTAACGCGAGTAAATGTAATTCGTTACTTTCCACCTCTGGCCACCAGCCCCTCCTTTGATGAAATTATCCACTCTTGTTTAATTGGGATTGCTAGCTCCTTGCTTGATTGCTCATGCCCAGATTGGCATGAAGTGGCAGGGCAATGTTCCACTAAAGCTGTGACTATAGCTGGTGCCACGCTCACTTACTCAGTTCCCTCCACCCGTCTCGCTGCTCCACTTCGCTTCCAGCTGATTACATAATCCACTAATACACATTTGCCCTGACTAATTAGCATCATCAGCTCATGGCATAATTTGATCGGACGAGCCATGCATCTCTTATTCTGTGGTGCGTTGCGGTGCGATGTGCTGTGCCGTGCATGGTGTGTGGCCCGTGCGTGGTGTGTGACCACAGTGTCAGTGTTTCCTCTGTCGGGTGACTGGTTCCACTTGAGAGTTATTAAATGCAGAATAGTTGAGGTAGACAAAAAGAGTATATCCTAAATTTTGTGAAATCCATGTGGGCCAGATTCGGGCCGGATCTGAACCGAAACTGCATGCTGGCTGGGAGGCATTACAACAGCAGAATCTGGGTGCTAATCATATGTGAAGAGAATATAAGACATGACCATGTTGTAGAAATCTATAATATCTGGCAAAAGCATAGTTTGCAGTCTCTAAAAGTGTCTGAATTCAAACCAAATAGGCAAGGGAAGTTCCTTGAATGTTCTACTATGCCTAATAAGACCTTGATTAGCTGGTACAGTAATGCTGTTAATATTGTGAAATATTATTACACAACATTATTCAATTTTCTGTATTTATTTATAAACTTTTTCTGTGATGGCTAAGTAGAATTTTTTTAGCATAAATACTCCGGTTTTCAGTGTCACATGATCCTTCAGAAATCATTCTAATATGCTGATTCGCTGCTTTTTATTATCATTGGTTGAAAACCGTTGTGCTGCTCAATATCTGTAAGGAAACCAAAATTTTCCCAAGATCTTTTGATGAGAATAAATAAAATAGATGGATGGATAAATAAGAATACACTTACATTTTTAATCTATTTACCGCATCCTTGCTGAATGAAAATATAAATTTGTAAAAAAAAAAAGAAATAATGAATAAGATGTTAAATATTTCCAATATGTTCAATATGTTATACTGTCAGAATGCTTCATTTTAAATGTCTCGTGAAGAAGACAGATGCCCTTTTATCACAAAAAAAAGTACCAAAAAAGCCCCATAAAAGTAGGCCTACTCCTCTTTTGCATGTTCTAAGTTTCTTAAAGTTGTACAGTTACCTTTGCATAAGGAATGGGCCAAAAACTTTGTGTTTGGGACTGTAAGTGAATGCTTTTTTGGTGTACTATCTCTTTAATGAATGCCAGTCTTGAGGAATATTGATTTGTTAACCTTCAGAGCATTGTGACACTGTGTAACAGCATGATTAGCGGTTAATGAATGTCTGGGGAATTCTGTTGGCCAGCTTGTTGGCTGAGATTTTGGCCCTTATGTTTTTAGCATGTCAGTCTAAATCTTTCTGCCTCGGCTACCCTTTCTCTGCCCTCTTTGTTCTTCTCTCTCACAGAGACTTCAGTAGTTCAGTCTGTGCGAAAAGGACTCTAGCATTAGTAGAATTGAGGTGGCCGCCAGCTCGGCTTAGATGGGCTGGAGTGTGATGAGATCAGACGAGTGTGTGCGTGATGGTGGCAGGTTCAGTGAGCATGGCGCTTCCTAGTCTCGGGGTCTGCAGGCTAATCAGGACAGTGACACTATATGAAATGGGAATGACAATTGGATTTACACACAAAGCATGGCATAAGAATATCTAATGTGGTCATTAGCGAGGACATGAGTTCATGGGGGAGAAAGTGAAGAAATGAAGTTTGAATGCATCCCATTTAACTTGATTGAATGCATTCATTTACATTCGATTATGCTGATACTGACAGACTCCTAAATGCAAGCTGAGTGTTTTGCCTGTGCTGGGAAGTGTATTATTGTGACTTCTAATTGTACATCTTTCCAAACTCTCTTCCAAGTGCTTGCTTTAATTCTTACCCGACCCAAGGTTGTGCTTTCATAGTTTGGGAGACTAAATGGAGTTCTTCACTAGTAATTCTAGAATAGTAATTCTTAATAGTCATACAATGAAACACTTATTTTTCATTAGTGATTTCATTCTTCTTGCAGATTTTCACTGAATCCCAACTCAAGCCATATCTATATTAAACAGAATAACAACAAGAATGTCTTACATGTTATTTCAGCATAAATCAGTGCCGGTATCATGGCGTGTCCCGTGCTGGTGGTTTGTGTACACATTGCCCTTATATCTCAGCAGCAACAGTTCTGGATTTGTGTTGGGACAGCGAGAAGCAGTCTGGGGGAGCAAGAGTGAAATTAGAGGAGGAGAAATGTGAATTATTGATGGTCTCTCTCTGTGTCCATCGCAAGCCCATTCATTATTCATCCCACCTTGAAGGTAGAATTGCCGCCCTCTCATGCAGGGTCCTGCCCACTCATGTGTTTGCTCTTTCTGGGCTGCTGGAGTCTCTGTGTAGCTCTGCTGACATTTGGCTCCGCTCTGGCTTTGGTCATTCGCATGCTGCCGCTTTCTATTTCAGACTTATTTTTTCATTTAAAAAAAAGAGTCAACAGTCGCCCGAGCGGTAAAGATGGATCCTGTCTGTAGGTGTGGATCTGTATATGGCCTTTTGGATCCCTGACCTTAGAGAACACAAACAGCATTAATATTTAGTCTCCCATGTAATCTTTTATTCTCCAATATTTTTAAAACTGTAAATATATCCATAGAAATAACATCAAATAGGCTTTTAGTAGGGTCTGAACTATCCATCCATCCAAAATAGTTATTAATGTTAAATATTATTAAAATTTAAAATGCCTGTTTGTCTGAGACGACTAGTGAAAAAGCTTATTTTTTTTCACTATGTGTATATACGTATATATATATATATATGTATATATTTAAACAGTATTATCATTAAATATTTTTCATAATTTCACCGTTAAATGCAATTCAAAATACTTGTTTTATATTTGAATATATTTGCAGATGTATTTATTTTTAATGCAAATCTATTTTTTAAGGAAATTGTATATATTTTTATTTAGCAAGGATGCATTAAATTGTAAGAATTAAAAGTAACAGTAAAAATGTTTATAATGTCACAAAAGATTTGTAGTTCAAATCAATTATGTTCAGTGAACTTTCATTTTATGAAAGAATCCACAAAATATATTACAGTAAGCAGCACAACTGTTTTCATCATTGCTAATAATAAGGAATGTTTTTTTGTTGTTGTTTGTTTTTTGAGTGGCAAATCATCATATTATAATGTTTTATAAAAGATTGTGTGACAAGAAGACTAGAGTAATGATACTGAAAATCTGGCTTTGACATCACAGGAATAAATTACATTTAAAATATATTTAAATAGAAAGTAGTTATTTTAAATTCTAATAGTATTTCACAATATAAATGTGTCTCTTTTACTTTTTAATTAAATAAATTGTTCCATAATTAATAAATTCCATCGATGAAATCTGAAAATGTCCCAGATGTCCTGAGTTGAACTGGGGTTGCACGCTCACAAGCGCCACCAGGCACCATGTTTCGATCACTGTCTGAAATTCGGTTTTGTATGTTTCAACATGTCATTTGCTACATGTGATGTGGCTTATTTGAAGCTCAGGTCTGGTGTCGCACACAACAGTCCCTCTAAAAGGAAGCTCATTTCCTGATCTCCAATGTGAACGGACGAGGTTTGGTGTGGAGATTGGCCCAGTTGGGTTTCGGGGCTTCAAAGTTCTCAATGTAATCCCATGAAAAAGCTGAGAGGTGCCCTGAGATGTGAAGAACAGGTACTGCACACAAAGGCATGGCTTTCGGTCAGGTCTGGTTTAATGTCAGCCCCCCTTTGATGCCACGCAATCCTGTAACTTTTGCTAGTTTATTTGGCTGCATTTTGATTTATAATGCGTATTTGAACTGTTAGAGTCTTACTAAAAGGAAATTCTGGAGTCTGAGCGGTCTTGCTAAAGGCATCAGTCGACTCAAAGGGCTCAGCTGCCAGGTGCTCAATAACACACGCGCAGAAAGCACCAGGTCAATCTCGGGATAAATCTTGAGAGGAAAGAAAGAGCCAACGTAAGCAAAGAAGATCCTATCAAATTCATATTTTCTGAGCTGAATGGTAATGATCTGACGATAGTGATCGATAGATGAACTTTCAGATAACTGGTTAGAAATGATTTAAATGCATGGAGAGCTTGCACTTAAGAGATGAGAAATCTCCTTTCAGTCCCTGTGAAGTCCTCGAGTGTGAATCTATCAAACCTGCTTTTGAGTATGTGAATTCTCATTTCTCTCTCTCAGAGAAAAAAAGAGATAAAAATGGAGTCTTTAGAATTGTATCTGTGCATGACTTATCACCAGAAGTGTCATTATAATAGAGGGTGCATAATTGAATGAAGTAGATTTTGAATGAGGCCGGGAAAATTACCTAAAAAAGGTTATTTATTTTTTATTTATTATACAAATATCATATTGCATCAAGTTGCATCACATGAAAAGTTGCCTTGTAATTAAATTATGTATATATATATTTTAATAGACGTATTGACCTTGACACACATTCATGTGAGTCTTGAAAGAGATCTTTCTATATTAATTCCTGATTTTTCCCTTCTTTTTGAATAGAGCACATGACTTTGATTTTGAAAAGACCCTTTATATAAAAATGGCCCAAAAGAAGAAAAAAAGATTCTAATGGTAAAAATACTGCAGTGATAACCTGTTAACGGTAAGTTCCCTTAGATACAGTAAAAACATGTAATATATCTAATAAGACATTTCATGTAATTTTACAGTAAAATACTGTTAAATGTACAGTTTTTGGAAGTGAAAAAGAACAGGAAATTTAATAATTTATTGCTCAAGAAAACATAAATTGACTTTCTTAGAATCCCTAGAATGTGTGACAGTTCACATTTTATGTTTTTTGAACGTTCAGCTTAACATCTTATAATGTAAAATTTTTGTGTCATTTATTTCATCCCGAAGGTGTTTTGTGTTTACACTGTACCTTCTACACAGTATAAGCTTTTCTTTATAATATCAGATGTTTTAAAATAAAATCATGACAGTCAAAAGATGCAAATTACTTTTCACGCAGAAATTAAAAGACAAGTAAATGTGTACATTTTTCTTAAATGCAGTGACAGGATTTATCCATTCACACGTGTACAGTTGGTCAGTTAAGACAAGTCGCAGTCTCAGTCCAATGTATAATTGAACCCAAGTCTCTTTGCATACTAAAAAAAAAAAAAAAAAAAAAAAAGAAGAGGAAAAAAAGAGTACCAGCAAACTAATGCATGACGTTCCTGCATCTCACTGTTGCATCTCTTTAACTTGCTGGGGAGGAAAAATAACTTGAAAAGAAGCCTCCAATATTCCCTGTGCCTTGCTCAGAAGAAAGGCAGCTTGGTTGTCAAGTTTCAAGGGTATTCTCCCTAGTGTGTAAAGTGTTGTTCTGGTAAACTAAAGTGAAGGGAACCGTTCACAGAGATGAAAGGACGCACGGCGGTATCAAAGGGCTTGCTTCAGACCCAATCTAGTCAGGCTGATTTCTGGAATTTTCTGTAATGCGACACATGAAACAGGAGCAGGTGATGGAGGAGATCTTTTAGATCCAACCTCCCTGTGTCTTTGTGGGTCAGTGGTCTGCTCTATGGGGAGGAAGCCATATTGTGCGATGGGAGATAATGGAACGGTTGCATGGAGAGCGCGAGGGTGATTGATAATGTTAGGACGTGTGGTCTGTCATACATAATTCTTGCAGCTGGAAACTATGTGTCATAGATGATGTGGACGATTGCATTCTTCTATTTTATTTGAAAAAACAAACAAAAAAACTGTACAGAGTCGCACTAACAACTATCCGACGGAAGGTTCTCTTTTGCTCTTGTTCGCCAACCCCCCCCACCCCCCCTGCATTATGATGGATGTGTGCTGTGCCTTTCCGACTTATTTGAATCCATGCCGCAGACGCCCAATTTTTTATCACATTGGAGGTGGAGAGTCACAGCAGACCTGCAAATATGAAAAGTACATTTGTGTTCCATTCCGGTTTATTCCCATCTGCCTGGAGTGCTGGCAATATTAGAAAGCACAGCAATTTTCGGCTGTATTTTCTGACCGAGCAGTTTGAATCTGGCCCATCTGCAGCCCATTAAATTATATGAAATCACTGGGATTTTTCAAATACATGCCAGGTTGAAAACTGTTAATAAATCTTGGGATGAGCAGTGCAAAGAGGATAGAGCAGTGGTTACGTAAAAATGAGTGCTTCGTCAAAGGAGATTTCAGCCTGGAAATTGCTCTGGTCTAGTAATGATGAGGTAAAATGGACAGAATTAGGGTTGAATTAGACAGCCTTAGCCTTTTTCTTTTTGCTTGCTTTTTTTGGAGGTTTTTAGGTTTCACCTGGTCGTATCTCAGCTTTGTGCAACTACTGCAAACTCAGAAAGCATCTCAGTACTTACAGTTTGCTGTTGTTTAGTGGCAATCTGGAAGAAGATCACACTTACACGGCATCTCAAGTATTTCTTCTTAAATTTGAATCTCTGCATCTTTTAATTTTTTTCTCTCCTTCACTCTTGTCCATTTAGTACCTGTCTTTCTAGCGATTTAGTATACATATAAATTCCTAAGAGAGAAAGATGTGACTGCAGGTGGCTTCTTTGTGGTTGGATGTTCTAACAGTCAGCCCAGGATTCTGTCCTCCACCTGCAGAGGGCGATGTTGTCTTTAACATTAACCTGCTCAGCTCTCCATACACTTTGGCTATGTTCAGAATAATGTATGGTCATACTATTTCTGCAGTGTATATGATGTATGCAGTGCACAGTATGCAAAATGCATTCATGGAATGACCAACTACACCTGTTTAAATGTGCAATACAAGAGCACACTGCATGCTATATAGATTCCATTGGTAATGTGTTTGACTGAAAGAAATATCAGCTGCTGTCTCTGTTGCTTTTTTTAATTTAAATATTTTTATTATTTATTATTTGATCACACGCCCAAATGTTGAATTACTGAATTATAAGCATTGAAACTGCGGTAATCTGACAACTGAACACCACACATTAAACTAAGTCATGTTGACAACCATATTTTGTTAAAATATGTTTTTATTTTTTTACTTTTGATAAGTAGTTTTTAAGTTTTTAGTTTTATTTTAATTAGTTAGTTTGTTGAAGAAAAAAAAAAATATATATATATATAATTTTATTTCATTACCTTTAAAATTAGCCTTTGCACATTTTTGTTTTCTGATCAGAGGAATTGCAATCACAGAATCAGTAGAAATTTTGACTTTCTGATTTGCAACACATCCTAAATCCCCTTTAAAAACCATCCTAAAATAAATATGATGTGTTTGAATGTATGAACTATTTCAGCTGTTTTCAACAGGAACAGCTCAAAACAACTTGCAGGAAAGGTTTTCATCTGCATATACCCCATATTTATATATATATTAAAAAAAAATCTACATATAGGTCCTGACCTTTTTAGGTAATCACACTGTATTCTCAAATGAAACAGCTCCATCATTGTCAGTGGTGGTTGGTATCCATCAAACCAATTTCCAGATTGTTTCAGCACATATTTATTGTATCTCTTACTCAAGTGCTATTCTCTGGGCCCATGTGTAAGATTGAGAGTATTTTTTGATGAGACAGCTGATGGTGGTTCTGGTGGTCTGTAGTTTGGGTGTGCGTGGAAGCGAGATGGTTAACACCCTGCCACAACACAACCTCAGGCTTTGCTCTTCTCTCTCTCTTTCATTCGCCTTCTCAACTATGAAGACACTTCATCTTCTTTGACAGTCTTACCACTGCTGACCACTTCTCTGCTTCATTTATCCGGGCAGAAAAAGGCAAATGGTAATGGTGTACCGGCAGGGCTTCTATGTGCCACGCCTCTTTGGCTGCCACCACTTCGACCACATTTATGTTTTACTGTTTTACTCTTTGATATTGTTCAGCTTCCTATAATGACTAATCTAGGGAGATTTAAAATTCATATAATAAATATAATGCCTGTAAGGTATACAAAAACAGCCTAAGTGGAGAAAAGAAGCAAAATGCAGTCATTTTCTTGCTCCTAATTTCTTGCGGTGGTTGCAGTGTGACACACATCACTACTGAAGCTGAGTAGGAGCCTCAGACGCGGGGCTGTATGTTAAATAGGGAGGGAGGGGCCGTCGATGATGGGGGTTGGGGGTGTTGAGGTAGTTCTGTAGGTGTTGTCAAGGCTCCCCTCCTTTCTCCCTACCCATCCTCTCCACTCCTCCACGGGTAATCTCATACCTTGTGTTCATCCACTGCCAGCCAATTACCTCGCAACCCTGCCCTTCTCTCCGTTGCAAGCATGCTGCAGTTGCATGATGGGATTTTTGTATATTGAAGAGATAAAGGTTGTAGGAACAGGGCTCTTTTAATACGTCAGAACAGTGTTTCTTCTCCTTGCTGACACTGATTGTGGGGAAAAGAGAGATTTGGGATGGCAACAAAAGAACAGGAAATTATGCACTGCACTGGCAAATTTCATTTACCTTTTTTAACCTTACTCTCTCACAACCAAGCTCTCTTTTGCTTCAAATCTGCTAGTTGCTAATAGATTATGGTGTGTTACATCAGCAAAAGCTGTAGTGATTGCAGTTTGTGTCATTTGTGTGGTGTTCCCCAAGTCTTTGTCTGATGTCCGCTCGAGTTCTTTCCTGCTACTCTCTCTATAGCACTGATTGAGTCTCTTTAATGCTACCGCAGCTGGGCTACAATGACAGTTAGTGGATGAGAGAGGCTCAATAGAAGATCAGCATTTATTCAGGTTGAGTTCCTCACTCTCTCAGCCCTATTTGTAACCTGTCCAGAGCAGAGTCCCATGCTCCCCCTCACCACTTCCAGCTCATACCATCAGTCTCTGTCTGTTCATGGCAGGGAAGCAACCCGCTCTCTGCCGCATACCCACACAACTCATTGGCTCTGGCAGGAGAGGATCTTAGTGATGGAAAGATGTTCATATATCAAACGTGGGTTGTGTGTGACAGTCCGGTCCCTGAACGGGTGAAATAACAAGTCTAGCAAAAAAAGTAACAGAGCTGAAAAATGGGATGGGCTGCTTCGACCCGCCATCACTTATCTGAAATTTTATCAGCCCTTGTAAGGAGCTGCAGAGCCTGATTGTGGGTTTGTGTGTGGCCTGATTGGTTCAGGATTGAGATTCCATGAAATATTTTCTTCTAAAAGATGATTAGATTTCTATCTGTTTCACTGACAGTCTTCATGCCATCGCCGTCTCCACCCACTTGATGATTTATACAAAAATGGGTACAAAAATGAACTCTTCACCACCATTCCAAATATGACAGAAGTAAATTAAAGGCATGCTAATTTGTTTTAGATTATTGGATAGGGACTTAGTATGTAAACTCTCTATCAATAGTTCTCCAGGCCTATTGAATGATCTCATTGTGGTCAATATACAATTATGGGGTGTCCAGTTGAGCTATCTATTGTTTAACAAATAATATAAATGAACTATTACATACTGAATTGTAACAAATATGACCATAGGACATAAATGCATAGTGAGTACCTATATTTATAGTATGCTATAATGATGGAGTAACAGTTTGATGTACAGATAGAAAAAGCATCTGATGAACTTTAAAAAAAACGTTTTAGTTTTTTATTATTATTTATTATTAAAAAGGCTACACACACACGCACGCACACACACACACACACACACACACACACACACACACACACACACACACAGACAGACTGAAATACATAACATATTATGTAAAACGTAGACATTAGTCAAGAAACAGCAAAGTAAACCACACTTTCTATCTGTTTGTAAATGAACACATTCTAACTTGATGTTAGTGCTCACACACCTGGAACAGATAAATGTCCTTTCATGTTTGTGGGTCTTCATTGAGGTCAGTATGAGCCGGTGCACTGAGAGAGCTTTACAAAGCCAAAGCTAGAGAAGAAATGAAATGTAACCATACATGGCCTGACATTGCCAGGTGCCACAGATAGACAAAGAAACAGAGAGAAAGAGATTTTTATAAGTCAGCCAACTCTGAGCCGTCCCTCTGGCTCACTCAGCATGTCTTACGGGCCTTTGCTTCCTTCTGCATTCACACAAAAGAAACAAAATTAAGACTTGTCAATGTTTTATGTCATTCTACTTATCAACGGTATATATGTAAAATCTACACATGTCAAGTTCTCTCCAGCTTCTTCTTGTTTATCACATTAAAGAGACATAGCAGCTTCTTTTTCCCCTCCCTGAATTAACCTCTATCCTCAGGGCTTTTGCCTCACACAATTTTTGACATGACACACGCCGTTGTAAATGGCGCTTCATAGCTTGGATCAAACGCCCTCCCCAGACGTAAATAAAATCAGAAATGGTTGTTGGCACACAGGAACACACAGACATTAGCAGCACTACGATAAAATGCTGCGTTTGTCACCATGTGTCAACGAATCTAACAGCAGCCTGTAATACATGCATATTAGGATTGCAGAATATTTGTTTCTCGTCTTCATTGGAGGTGCGCTGAAGCAATGCCTTTGCCTAAAACGCCTCTGCCTGGGGGCAGCTGTGGCCTAATGGTTAGAGAGTTGGTCTTGTAACTCTCAGGTTCAAGTCTCGGTGCTGGCAGTTGTTCTAGGTGGTGGGGAGGTGTGAATGAACTAGAATGTGTTGAAAAGTCATGGAAAATGTATTAAATAATGTATTTCAAATATATTACTAAATGTTAGAAGTTTAAATAGTTTGTGCACTGATCTGAAAATAATAGTGTTTATACTTAAGTTTAGTTAGAATAGCAATTTAATTCTTTTAAATTTTAGTAAGAATACCCATATTGCCCATACATGTGACCTAACATAGCAAAACAAGTCATTTAGTGTAGTCTGAATATATAAAGTACAAAGTACACTTTAGCATACTTTAGCATAGCATACAAAATACGCTTTAAGAGAATATTCTCAAGTGTGAACTAAATGTGATGTTATTTTGGCCGCCCAATTGTATTTTAATTGCAATTAAATGTATTATAATTCAGATTTATGTTAATTGCAATTATCGAAACTTTAAAGTGTTTTGGACCCAATTAAGTAGAACTCAAGTAAATCTTTATATGTAATTTTATAATTACTTCTGTTGTCTTTGAAATATGGTTATACTGATGTATGTACTGACAAGCATTTATGGTTATAAACTAAAATAAACTTTAATGTAATTTCTATGGAAATGTGTGTGTCATGTATTTGAAGATATTTGTAATTACACATTTGTAATGTGTAGTTGCATTTAAGTACATTTACCATTACATCTTTAAAGCACAACAAATGATTTATAAACCATAATGATTTAAAATGTACTTTAAAATAAACCTTTTAATTTGACATGATTGGAAGGTGCACTTTTAAAAAGTGTTAATAACAAACTTTTTGTGTACACTTGAGTGGCTTTTTATGTTATTAATATATTATCTGCAAGTAGCTTTTTTAAAATATACTTTTAAGATTTGAAGTATACTACAAGTGCCTTCATTACAATTAAGCACACTTTTTTTCACATGACAATTGTTATTTTTACAGCTGGTTGCTGCTAGTGGCACAAATGTGCAATGTTACTGTCCCTTTAACTTTGTTATCTTTATTGTTTAATTCTGCTGGACTTTGGACTGCTTTGTTTATGTCTGGGAGATCAGTGTGAGTCCCCAGTAGAGGTTGGATAGAGTTGCTGTTTGCAGAGCCTGTTCTGTGACTGATCCCTGACACCCATATCTCTGTAAAGTTTCCAGCACTGGTGTAATTCCCTGTAAAATGGTCTGTAATTCAGTGGCCTTTGGCGGCACACCATCTCTGGGTATGAAAATCAATAAGACGGTGGAGAAGCATTCAGTGTGGCCTTTCTGTTGAGCCATGGTGAGGCAGCAGTTAGACTAATTCTGTAATGGCAGTGTGAACAGAGGAATAGGGGATATCTAACTCTGGATCTGAGGCAGATCAATGTGTTACGGCAGCATCGTTTAACCTCTCTTTTATTCCCCCTCATTCCTGCATCGCGTCCAAAGACCTGCTTCTCACCTGCTTGAAAGGAAGGACTTGGTTGGGTGGAGCAGGGTTCACAGGCTCACAACTTTAAATGTTTTCATGTTGCCTTACAGTATGTTTTATGATACAGACTGCATGGGAGGATGGCACCTTAGTGCTAGACATTGAATTCGCTCCAACTGAAGTGAAGCCGTGTGTAATAAAGCTTGCAATACAACATATTTGGCCATGAATAATTATAATCCCATGATAAAGTGCTGCTGGCAGACTGGCTTCAACAGTCATGTGAGAAGACATGCTGTGCATTTTTGAATGTATATTATTGGATTGATGCAAGAACGTAATATCTGTTTGGAAGGCAATCAGAACCCACTATCTGTGTGATGCAGCAGTCTCCAACACAAGAGCGGTGACAGAGGAAAACCAGGGGCAAACAAGTGTCGAACAGAGAGGGAGATTTCATTGTGTCCATCTGGATTGACATCAACAGCAATCAGTTGTTTCTGATTTATTAGATAGTCACGGAAATTAATTTTGCTCAGAAATGCATGGTTGGGAATTGGATGGAGAAACTGTGTGAGAGAATTCACAATTGTTTTTCTCTCGCTTTCCCTCCAAAGGTGGAGATAACAGCTGATCTCCACAGTATAAATGGAAAACATATTATATACAGACAAAGGAAGGGTTGCTCCAGTCAGGCTGTAATTAACTTTTCTATCTTTCTCATCAGTCCTGAGAAAAGCCTCAAACACCCATTAACAATATCACCAGAACTGCCCTGAGCCACCTCCAATCTACTCCTAATTTGTCTCAGTGTATATGATAGACATTACTAAGTTATATTATAGTATATGTTTCTGATTTAACACATCTCAGTTTGTAGTGTAATATGTAATAAATAAAAATTTTGCAAATGCAAATAATTCTGCACTTTAATCTAATGACAATATTTACGTCATGGTCTCTATAAGAATATTTTCAGACTGTATAATGCTATATTATCCCACCATATAACGGCAGACTTGTATAAAAATCTCAGAGTTCATTTGTTCATTCACGATTCAATACATTCACTAAATTCACTATTTGACATTTGACACATTGAGATAGATCAGCATTATAATATATTAAAATAAGCACTTCTCATTGGTCACATATTTATTTATAGTTATTTTTTAATATTTAGATTTTTATGTTTGAATTTTTTATATTTTAATGTCTTTAATGTGTAAAAACCCATGATAGTACAGTTGTACTTTGTGTGTGTTTGTGTAAAAACAGGTGCAGATCTGACAGTGGACAGTTCTATAATGTCACAGCATTATAATGTGTTTAATGGTAACAGCCAATGGGTGATTGTGTTCTGTCCCGTTGTGTTTGGCTCACAGGTAGACCTCCAGCTCATGAGCGATCAGCCTGATGATCACATTCATCTTCCCTCCCGCTCAGCACAGCTGTTTGATTGAATCTGAATAAACAAATAGTACAGGGAGCTTTCCTGACATTCCAGCAGACTTACAGAGGGAATGGACAAACACACCTGCGCATGTGCAGCCGGAGTCGCACGCAAACACATATACACCACACCCTCGATTCCAACACACACACACACACACACACACACACACACACACACACACACACACACACACACACACACACACACACACACACACACACACACACACACACACACACACACACACACACACACACACACATCTCTTTCCATTTTCTCCCTCATCAGGGATGTTCCTCCATTTCCACAGTAGAATGCAAATTGGTAGAAACACTGATCAGAAATTATTACAAAATGGAGCCTTGCTCCGTGAAAAAAAGAGGGGTGCGCTGTAAAAGAGGAAGGTGGTGGTGGTGGGATGGAAGTGGGGGGCCTGCGGGAGGGGAATGACGCTTTGGTAGTGGTGATGGGGAAATTCAATTTTTTTTTCATGGGGTCTACAGAGGAATGATGGTGAGGGGTTCAGTAATAGTGCCTTGCTTTGTTTTTTATTTTTATCTTATATATATATATATATATATATATATATATATATATATATATATATATATATATATATATATATATATATATATATATATATATATATATCTTTTAATAATATATATTCTTTTAATAATAATTCTTTTAATAATGTATATTTTAATATATATATTCTTAGAAGATTTTATAATATATGTTCTTAGAAAAATATTTAAATACAATTTCATTATATAAATAACATTATAAAATTATATGTATATATATATATATATATATATATATATATATATATATATATATATAAAATTTACTAAGAATATTTATGTAATATAAGAAAAATTTAATATAATATAAAATCATATTTTTTCTTCAAAATATAGAAAAATGAAAAAAAATATATAAAATTAATTAAACCAAATAAAATAAAATGTATAACTTTAAATGCTTAATATATATATATATATATATATATATATATATATATATATATATATATATATATATATATATATATATACATATTAATTTATTTCCTCTTGAAAATGATAATATTTTGTGAATAGCTTTAGCCTCCCGCTGTCCGTGTCCATGTCTAGCTCTATCTGCTTCGGCTCCTCCTTGGGCACATTTTATCCGCTCTAGCCCAAGGTTAACCCGCGTCTGGACATCTAATCATCTAGGCTGGGTTCAGAAAGGGTGGGGAGGCTGTGTCTTGTTGTGCCCCCTTCATCCTCACCCCGGCACACCACCTGTCCTCTGTCATTATGCATTCAAGCCTTCGTCCGGTCTCCAAGCGCACCCCACTGTGATGAATGAGTCTGACCTTGGCAAATAGAGAGGTTGGAATACAATTATTTTTTTTATTTTTTTTTTTCACAAAATTTCATTCTCTATTTTGACCCTCTTTTGGACTGATGGATGACCAAGTATTTTCCTCGCACCTAATGTAGGCACGAACGTTTTAGATTGATTCACGTAAAATGGAGGTGGCTGCCTGCCACATATGTGTGCCATTATGGGTAATTGAGGCAGTTATGTCTCTTGTCCCTCTGACCTAAATGGATAATTTTTTTGCACCTTGTCAAAAATAATAAAAAGGAGCATGTAGCTAAGGAATCCAGCCGCTCTGTTCTGTCTTTGCAGGTTTTGTTCATTTTTAGATGTTTTGCTTTGCAATTAAGTTTTTTTTGTGATGAAATCCCTGCTTTAATAAAGCTGTGTTTTTTTACACACAGACTGACAAACTGGTCTGATGCTGCAGTTTTGAAAATTGTGAAAAGTTCTCATCTAGGACCTTTATAAAATGCTTGCCATTGTACAGATTGTAGGTCTGTCCCTTACAACACTGTCAAATTCAATTTGGCGTCTAACCTGACCGAAGTCTATATGCTCTATAACAAACTGTTCAAAAATTTGATTAACGCAGCATAAAAAAATTATAAAAAGATGAAAGCCTGTCATGCTGTCTTTGTGATTCAGTAGCGGTGTTGTATCAGTAGATGGCGTGTCCTGCTCAGCAATCTCTCCTGCTCTGGTTGGGATCCGTGCTTGTTCACCTCTGGCTTGTGACAGCGTTCTTGGCGAGGCCTCCCCAGCCCTTAACATCTTCTCCATCTTTTCTGTCTCTCGATCCAGGGGGCCCGGTCTGTGAGGTGGCAGTTCTAACAAGCTGCCGGGGACAGCAGAGCTCAAATGAAGCAAATCAAAGAGAAAAGGGGGGAGAGTGGGATAGGTAGTGCAGTGAGTCCCCTGCAGTGAACAGCCATTCCCCTGAATATGAAATGAACTTGTATGGCCTGACATGATATAAGCCCAAGGATAATGTCCTCACCAACACAACACAAAGCAAGAACGCACCACGGTACAGTGCTGTGGTGGTAATATTTTCACAATTTAGTCTGAAAATGTTGAATTTCATTGCGTGCTGATGACCCAGGTATACTACTAATTATTGTTATAATTATAACAAATAGCCTCAGTGAAGATTCGAATACTAATGTGAGTGTTACCAAATGAAGTACATCTATTTATTTATCCGTTGTTGTTTTTCTGCACTCATTTGTTATTTCTATCTTTTCTCACTCTGAGACATCTCATCCTTTCTTTTGCAGTCTGTCTGTTCCTGCCACACACACACACACACACACACACGCACACACACACACACACACACACACACACACACACACACACACACACACACACACACACACACACACACACACACACACACACACACATATATATATATATATATATACCATAGGCTTCACCCTATATCTGGCAGCTTTAGTCTGTAACAATCTCAATGCATCATCACATCAGATACACACTGACCCACAAACAAATTCACACCAACACACACGCACACATGCTCACACACACTGCACACATTGAGATGCAGGGGCTTTGTGCAGCCCCTCATCTGAGAGACCAGGAGTCTGTAAAGGGAAAATAAAAGCAGGGTTATCATCTGCAGCCGCAAATGTGTCTGGTGTGAAGAGAAAGGCCATTCTGATTGCTCGTCCAAGAGAGTGAGTGCAAAATATTGTGTATAATAATGTATGGTAATGCAGCTGTTTTTATGGCCCTGTTTTGTCCCTATCTGTCCCATCTCGGTGCTCCGAAATGCTCCCATTTACACTCATCTCCACAATTTAGAGAATTCCTGCAAAGCCGGCACAAAAAAGAGAGATGAGAAAGGCTCCTTTCTTTTATTCTCTCTCTCTCTAACAGTTTGTGTTTTTCAGCTCCACTGAACTTACAGAATTGCTGAGTTAACATGGCTTCACCCCAGGTGCTCAGTCTATTCTGCAGGATGCTTTTACACTAGATGCCAGTTTGAGAAGACCGCTGCATGCCTATTTCAAGGTAATAGCACTATAGTCCTCCATCTCTACCCCTATCGTAGAGGACATTATGACCTCTGCAGCTCAATTTTAATAAACTTTATTCTCTATTCCGCAACTATGTTTTATTGCAGCGTAGTGTTTAAAAGTTGATACATACAGTCATTGCGTTAAGGTGCTGCTTTTGCCTGACCCTTAAAATCATTAAGTAACATAATCATATAAAGTCATAATAAATAATAATTTTAAAATTAACTCAATATATATATATATATATATATATATATATATATATATATATATATATATATATATATATATATATATTTATAAGTTTTTGTCAAACATGTCACAAATCAGCTGGGAGATATTTTATAGAATAGAAAAGGAATATGTTTTTTGTTTTAAGAAATTACATTTTTCTTTTTATTACTAATTATACATTAATTTCTTTTATATAGCTCATATTATTCATTTGTTAATCAAATATATTTAAGTCATTCATGTATTTGTCCATAGGCTGCATGTATTGTTTCTGAGGACCTTAGAAACTGCTTTAAATTAAAAAAAATGATACTTTATACCTGACTGCTGTCGGCAGGACCATTGCTAGCTGGGATGAAATGTTTTGACGGGGTGTTTCTGCACACACAAGCAAGCATTCAGATGTTCACGCCGAATAAAGTCGTTGATGTCACTGCTGGGCCTTGTATTCCTTTATCCTGAAAATAATTTTCCTTTTTTTCTCTCTGTCCTTATTTATCAAATAACATATTATTTGTGTTAACTGAGTTTCGTTTTTCTACATTTGTCTCTTTCATGGTAATGCTATTACTATCTTGCTCTTGACTAAGCATGACGGTCCCTGTCAATGTCGTTCTCATGCAGAGCTGTTTTCAGAAGTTTTCTTCTGATAGACAATGTGTTCTCAGGTGCTTGTTATGAACAAGGCTGAGTAGCTGAGATGGGGACATGGTGCCGGACTGTAAGTCATTTCTAAATGCATTTGTGAGCCCCGCTGGAGGGCTGGAGGTGTTTTTCGCTTTGGTTTTTCTGGCTGAGCACAATAGGAGTAATCTGGGCAGAGAGCTACTCCCAATTGCTGAAAACTGACAAAAAAGGAGTTGTGGGTGGGGTGGGGTGGGGGGGTGTTCAGAATCCAACCCCCCCTTACTCTAAAACCTCCCTTAAACAGACAGCATCGAGATCTATTTCCTCATAGAAACCCTGCAGTGTACATGCCGTTTTATTCCAATCCACATCCATTTCTTGGTTTTAGTTATTTTGAAAATGTCCTAAATAGACATTATTGCTTTTGTTATAAGGAAGCTGTTACTGTTATAGAAGAACGTTTTGTAAGGTACAAATGAATGTTTATGAATAGAAATTATTAGATCCTAACATAGATATTTAAGCTACAATTGTGTTATTTATTTATTTTTCATTTTTTAAACAGTTATCTAATTAAACCCAAACTGTTTCTTCTGTAAAATTAAAATTAGAGAATTAAAATTTTTATTAAAATATGAAAATGTAGTTCTCTCCATGCATCTACAGTACATGATTTCTCTTAATTACATTTATAGGGAAAGTTATTTTTTGTTTTTTGACCAAACCGCTGAATCTGAATCTATATATATATATATATATATATATATATATATATACTGCATATATATTTATAGTATGTATGCATGTATTCCATTTTTCTTTTCTCCATCAAAGCAGCAATAGGGAGCATGTCATCAATGTCATTTTTCCCTTTACTCATGTATGCTTTCAGTGTAATATACAAACTTAAGAGGTTTTACAATTACATATTTTTATTATGTTTATATTTAAGAACATATAAAATATATTTACCACTAGAGCAAAATCTGTTTGAATCGTCATACATTGTCATTGTTGTTGCTGAGACAGAGATTGTGGGGGACTGGAGGAGGGGGTTGGATATGGCCAGTTGCCTTTTATTTAATTATTTATTTATTTATTTAGTGTCTGCTGATGTGTCAGGACCGTCCATGTTCTGCCTCTTCTTTGAATAATAATCAGAAATAGAGTGGGCCCCATTTTTTACCCTCCTCTTGCCCTTCCATCTCATCAGCTGCTCTGATAGCAATGAATCTTGCCACTCAATTTTTTTCATCAGGATGTGCATAGTAGGGGTGTGTGAGAGCGTGCTGAGAGTGGCTGCAAAATGACCACTCAGCCTACAGTACCGCACAAACACACACACACACACACACACACACACACACACACACACACACACACACACACACACACACACACACACACACACACACACACACACACACACACTGCACTTTACCAAAATGCTTATTGCATTACCACCATTTTTTTTAAAGTTATGCATAAACACAAACAACTGAAAAGTACTGCACAAAATAGCACATCTGTGCAACATGGGTTTGGTTGTACATTCAGCAAGTTTTCATCACCGCACTCCATCTGGTTTTTGCTGGTTGTCAGATTTCCTCTGCCTGAGTTCGGCATGTCTTTTGTTGTAATTGTACAGCCTTCTGTACTTTGTTCCGTCAACTTGAACTTGACACTGTTTTCTTTCTTGCAGTTTTTCCCCTTATGACTTTATACGAGGTTGGAGTGATTAATTTTGACAATGGGCATTTTTTCCCCATCTTCAGGCAGATAGTCGCAGTCTCTTTGACAGCTGTCATTTACCATTAGCCCTGTGCTGTTCGCTGGAAATAATTTGATTTCTTATTCCTGTTTGAAACGCTGCCAGAGGTATTGGTCGTGCCTTGATGGGGAAAAGCTGCAGCTCACATGCACAGTCGCAATAGATTCAATGTAATCACTGCCTCTCCCGAGAGCGTTAATTGGGTTTTAATTACTCTTAATTGCAGTAGCTAATTAAGATAATTTCCCCAATGTTAAATACTGTCATTAGTTAAGTGTGGGGAAATAATTAAGCTTAATTAGTTAATGAGATTAGTTATCATTAGTCATATGGCAGGTATAATTGTAAAAATTCCCACCTGCAATTAATACTATCACATATTTAATGAACCACAATGTACATCAAATGTGTTAATTCCAACTATCTCAGATAATTAATTAGTGACGAGTCAGATTATACTAACAGTTCACATTTGAGATGTGAATAACAGCTGCTTTGTGTTGCATCATTAAATACAGACTGTCTTGATGAATTTTACAGTCCAGATTCAGTCCAGAGTGTTTAACTACATTGAAAAAAAGATAATAAATTATAAAAGATAATAAACATAAATATAAAATATAAATATAAAAGATAGTAAAAATGCATGGACATGCACATTTTTATTTCATTAATAAAATAAAAAAAAATTTTGGTGGGAAATTTAATTGAAATTGTAATTACATGAATGGTATTTTACATCATAGGACACTATAAGCACTGTTTATTAAATTATATAAAATAATGCAAACAAGGGATAGTTCACCCCAAAATTTAAATTCTATAATCATCTCAAAATTTTGAATGACTTGAGGGTAAGTAATTGAAACTTTATTTTTGGACAAACTATAGCTTTAATATGAATGAAACAATCTGGATGCATTATGTTATATCAACAAAAGTTATTTTTTAAGACCTGATTCGTATCTCTTTAAGATTGTTACTGCACATATCCACATTTTACTCAACACGTTTTGTGTCGCAATCTTTAATGTGGTCTAAAATGATTCCATGCAGTAAAATACCATGCACGGCGAGGACAGCATTAAATTCAGCAATGGTGGTAGATTGACCCTGTGTCTTTTATCACACTGATGAAGTCCTTGAAGGGTACGTGCTCTCCGGATGTGCCCTGGCCATGCACAGAATAGAATAGTGCCAATCACATCACTTAAGTTTTATAGGAAATGTACTATTTTACTACATCAAATGTTACATTTGTAATGTGGCTGGATGTAGCTGGCAGAGTGGTGCGGCACATTACATTGCTTTAGGCTTTGTTAGCTCTCTGTTTTTCTCTCCATCTATATCTTTCATTTGTCCACACGCAATGTTCCCTCTCTCTCTGTCTGTGTTCAATTGGAGGACTCGGTCTCTGTCACATTCTGTGAAATTGTATTTCAGGAAGATGGATCCTTTTCCTCATATACATGACACGCAGGGAAGCATGACCACCCATCCCCCCAATACTGAGACCCATAGCTTACCTATTCTCTCAGTGAAACACATACAAGTAAGATGTGCAAGCAAAACTACACACTCTCCCTTTTGCCCTCGAGACATTTTGCTGGTATTTGCCGTCTTATGACGTTCAACTGACCTGACTGTTTTGCTTCCGGAGCCGTGACGTGATACATTGCAACATTTCTGTGTCATGTACATTTTTTAAGTGAATGAATACCACTCCGAAACATTTTACAGTAAAATCCAGCCACAATACACTCTTTACAATAAAGGTTCTTTATCAGCATCTTGGGTTCCATGAAGAACCTACAACATCAATGGAAACGTTTCATTGCACAAAGGGGCCTTCATAATGTAAAAAAAAAAAAAGCTCTTTAAATCATTGAAATGTTCTTCACAATTTTTAGTTAGCATGAAAAACAACCTGGGTTCAAATCCTGTCCCAATTCTGTAAAAACTACTTTTTCAGATATATATATATAAAAAAAAATGAACTGGTTTATTCATTTCAAAATGTCTTCAAATCTGACTAAACTTCATAACTTAATAAACTTGACATCTAAACTAACCTGTTTATGTTTAAGTTAAAAATGTTATTTAATCAGACCAAAATCAACTTTAAAATTAGTTAAAATTATGTTACAGTTTCATTTTTATTTTAAGGTGATATTGTTATAGTGTATTTACACAAATAAGTACTGAGTAATATTCATTAACTACATGAAGGGTTAAGTTTAGGGTAAAGATTTTGGGTTGCACTTTATTTTACAGTACGTGTACTTAAAGTGTACTTACAGAGTATTTATCTAAGAAAGTTCTGGTAATACATGGTAACTACATGGAGTAGGGTTAGGTTTAGGGGTAGGTTCATGGTTAGTACCTAGTTATTACATAGTTATTGTAATTAATATAATAAGTACATAGTATGTACATGAGGAACAGGACTGTAAAATAAAGTGCTAACTCTGTCATCATTTGCTCACCCTCAAATTGTTCCGAATCTGTATGAGTTTCTTTCTTCTGTTGAACACAAAATAAGATATTTTGAAAAATGTTGGTAACCAAACAGTTGACGGTAGCCACTGAATTTTACTACCAGACTATGGAATTCAGTGGCTACCGTCAACTGTTTGGTTACCAACATTTTTTAAAATATCTTATTTTGTGTAAAACCAGCTTAAATATACATCATGTTAAACAGGTTGATTTATTAACATTTTGACTCATATAAAGCCAATTCATTTAGGTGTTACTACAAAAATACAACTTTTAGTAGATTTTACCAGGAAGGGTTGCTTTTAATGCTAAATTCAAATTGTACCACTAGACTACAAATTATGTTTTAGACTTTTTTGTCACATAACCTAAAAATAAGCTTCATATGGTAACATCCAAACCACCCTTTTGGAACCTGTATTTTTAAGAGTGTTGGTTGTATGCTGGACGGTACATGATAAACCTGTTGGGGTGGTAGTAGAGGCCAGAGACGGTGGGATTTACAGCGTTAGTAGTGTTGTTTGTTTCCTTTGGGCACTATAGGGAATACATGTGCTCCGCAGGTGGAGCCAGACTTAGCCAGGCCCCGCGTTCACCGAACTCAGATGCTACGGTGCCTAGAGAATCTCCACAGGATGTGTGCATGTGCATCTGCGTGTGGGTCAGGGCCCATTAGAGACTCCTGGATGAACCGGGCTGGTAGGCAGCAGCAGCAGAAATATAAACTAGATTAATAAAACAACAGTGTGGGACTCAAAGGAGTCAACAGACCCCCCTCAGCTCCCCTCCCTCCTCGTTACCAGCGCTCCTTAATAACAGCGGGAGACTAGGCTTCATGGGCCCCACAGAAGCAGCGCTGTGTTTGATTCCGCTCGTGTTTTCCCTCTCGTAGCGCACTTCTACTTAACCAGGACAAAGATCATGTGTGGATGAGGAGCAGCGGGCCCTGCTCTGTCTCTCCGCTCCTTCTTGTTATCCACCCAGCTTGCCTCTTCTAATATGCTCCAGTGACCCCAAACACACATTCATTTGCACAGCACCGGCTCCATCCTCTGCTTTTAAGTCACCTGACTTTTGCTGGAGAGTTTGAGAATTGGATTGAGAATTAAGAATCACGCACATTCACACTGAGAGGGCACGTGGAGCATGTATGAATCTGGTCAGTCCAGTTGAATGACACCTTCTGTAGTTCAGACTGTAAATCCATGGAACAAAATGCCAAATCTGGCAATTTTGCCTGTTTCATTAAGACACTGAAAACCTTTTAATGACTTGAATAGAACCAGTTAGTTTAGATGCTACATTTCTAGGTCACATGAAAAAAGGATAAAACATGTTTAGCATGTTTTTAACATTTTAACATGCACATTTTTGTTTATCATGAAAGGCAACCTATAGGTTTACATCTTGACACAGTAACCCTTTTCAGGTAAAAAAACCCCCAAAAAAACCATTTGGTAACATAAAGTTTATTCAAGCCAAAATTATTATTTAATCAGATTAAATCAACCTGACAAATTATGTTTCGGTTACACTACTTCTTTTGGTTGCACTACATGTAAGGTGATGTTGTTACAGTGTAATTACACAAAATTAACTGCATGTACAGGTTGCAGGTTTTCAAATAAATTAATAAAACAAGTTAGTTTAGATGTACATAAAAGCATTAAAGGTTGATTTATTCTGATTAAATAAAATTTTAAAGGAAGTTGTGTCCTATAAAATGGTTGGAAATCTGGGCTGAGATGGTTTAGGATTTGGCTTTGTAATAATCCTATGCTAAATTCAGATCTAGAACTGTGCTTTTCTGTCTCTCTTTTCCTCTCCCTCTCTGGTTTCGTCTCTCATGTGTTTTAAAAAGTGATGATAGCGCATGGCTTCCCAGCTAGAGGAGCCCCAAGGCAAAATGTACATGGCTGCTAGGTACTGTTACGCTTTCTGCTTTCAGAAACAAGCAAACCCCCTTAAAGGATGCTGTAGTGGGGAGGGAATGTCTGTGAGCCGGAGAAAGGGAGAAGAGAGAAAAAAAAGGTTTAGATAGGAAAAGAGAGGGAGAATTGGGAGGCAGGGGATGAACGTAGGAAGGAAGGAGCCTGAGAGGGAGGGAGCGCTCGGCTGTCTGAGAGAGAGAGAAAGAGGAAAAAAGTCCTCACAGTCCTCCAGTTCTTTGTAGAACATTTAGCTTTGACCCTCCCTTCTTTTTCTCCTCCCTTCCACCTCACACACACACACACACACACACACACACACACACACACACACACACACACACACACACACACACACACACAGGCCAACAGATCTGCAGGATACAGTAGTCCCCAGCATTTTATATCTACCACAGTGCTGTTTTAATACATATCTCCACTACAATAGTGTGTTTGTGCCCACAGGTCACAGTAAAAGGACTAGGGGCCGATAGATTGACGCATTCAACACGTTCATGATGCAGTGAAAAATACATCCATACAGATAGGAGTGTAGGGCATGAGCTAGACACCCTTTTTTCTTTTTTGTCTTTTTTTTGGTTGAAGAGTAAAAATTGCTTTGGCTGTGAGCTGAGGAGAGACTGAACCTCAGGAACTCTGGGTAAGTTGTGAGCTTTTTTTCCTTTCTGTCTCTGCACTGCTGATTACGATGCTGCTGATTGATTGGTTCACGCTTCTGGATTATCATGGGCTGCTCTCACCCGGTACCTGATGATGAGAGAGAGAGAGAGAGAGAGAGAGAAAGAGAGAGAGAGCAGGGGGAAAGGGGAGAGAGGAGAACAATTGGTAAATGCAGGGAGGTTTGCATCACTGAAAGTGACACAGTGTGATTTTTGTCTGTTTACTACTGTGTTTGCTGGTCGCGTGTGTAGTGTGTGTGTGGACCTTCATTAGTGCAGCCGGCACATGCTGATGAGATTTCGGGGAGGGGTTAGTTTGATGCCCGAGAGTAGCGGCAGGCCTTTTTTTGAATATGCAGATGAGGGGCACGTGCTGTGCACGAGGAGGGCCGAGAGTGTTTACGCTTGCCCTACAGGGAGTCTGATGCTCGACAGATTGCAGGATTTTTTTGTGTATGTGATGCCGTGCGAGGTGGGATGGGAAGCAGCGATGGAAAGATACAACCTGCATGGGAAGGAGCGGAAATGGCAGTATGAGCTCCAGGCTGTATTTTAATGCCACTGACAAGACATGATGATTGCTGACCCCCTCCTGTCGCTCTCCAAACACACACACACACGCTCGTGTTTCCTATTCGCCCCTCCCTGAAGTGCCGTGGCTTTTTTCAGCCTCATTTGCATGTCAAAGCAGTGGAAGGCACTGTGCAGATTAGTATGAGATGACATAACGATGTAATGAATTAAACACTGCCGTTTAGCTGTTGCACGTCCCGGAGCTCATGGGAAACTGATCCACCGCCCTCCCCTCACTGTTTCTCTCTTCAGTATTTACAGCAGCAGTCTCCCCTTTTTGCATCATACCACTTGTGTGTAAATCTGTGCCTGTGAATATGTTTTTGACTAAATTAATTGTATTATTTTATTCTTCATTTTTTCCCCTTGATTGTATTTGTGTTAGTGTTACTGCAGTATAACTGAGATACCATTTCAGTTTTTTAATTAGTTTATATTTTTGTATTTTGTCTAATTAAATTAGTTGTATGTTTGTCATTTTTATTTTATTTTTATTATTAATTTTAGTCTTAGTAGAGTTATTTTACACCAAGTTAAAACTGCTTTAAATTAAAAATGTTTTTCTATCCTAACAGAATAAGATAAGTGTAAGGTTTTTATGTTTTATTTGATTTTGGTTAATGTTTATTTTATTTGAAGTAGCTAAAATCTTTATTTTATGGTGTTAGTTAACCATAAAAACCCTGGATTGAATAATATCAGTGCACACTGTATATTTCTCGCCACTGCAAATGGTCTATTTTTCTTGAGTCTTCAAATCTTTTCTGTGGTGCATTTTATTGTTTATGCAAAATTATTTTGAAACAGTCAAAAACAAACAACAATAGACAAATTCATAAGTATTTATTACATTAAAGTTAATTTTAATTATTGCTATTGAAAAATGAATCAGTGCATGTTTTGTTTCATTTGAAATAACAGATTTTATTCTGGTGACATATACTGGACTTTTTACCAATTATTTTGTCCACATAAGCCCCGTTCCGTTCTTAAAATCACCTGCAAGCTTGCATTCAGATCTGTCTCCTAACTCAAAATCTAATCTAACAGCCAATGAACAGAACCAGGCCCCGTCCATAAATTTTTTCTTTTTCTTTTTTTTTTGATATGCATCATAAGATGGAAGAAAAGATCTCACAACTTTAGTTTCCTCTGTTCTGTCTCACATCTAATAAGTATTTTAGTCCAACTCCAAACTAGTTTTACTCCCTTAAAACATCTTGGAGAGTTGAATCTGAATTTATTTGTTTACTAACACTCATGCATTCGTACACTGCCCATGTCTGCAACAACAAACTGATTTAATGCAGTTAATTAACACAAATAATCATGCATGTCCCACATGTACATATTATAATAAGAGATTTTCAAAGCATTTCGAGAGTAAAATACCGATTCCATGTTTTTGTGGTTCCCCAGTCAGAGCAGCCCATAATGTGCCTCACCAAACTACACTTTGAGTGGAAAGCAAAAGTGAACGAGGAGCCGTTCAAATAGAATGCAGGGATCTTCATTTTTGAAAGTTCAATTATTTTGCCTTTATGTGTAGCTCATGGTGTGAGTACAAGTGATTCAAGATTGACTCCGTGCCCAAAATGACAGTCTTCATAGACCAAAATTGTAAAAATATTGAATACTATACTGTATATAATAGATACATCCCATGCAAAGTATACATCTAACAGAGTGAAAGACTGAGTGCAAAAACAATATTCTGCATAAAACAAAAAAGTGACATTTTAATAATGTTTATTCGATGCACTCATCTGCCAAACCAGGTTTAATTTTTTTTTCTCAGCAAATAATACTATAGGCAATGACTTGTAATTAATTTAAAGAATAATTTGATTCAAATTGTTTAACTGATTGACAGCTCTGATACTAATAGAAATGACTAATTTTCTCTGGTTCTCTTCTTCAACTCAGTATTAGAGTTTGTTTTACATCGCAATAACTAGACACGCTGATTTCCTCCTGTAGCAGCTCCTAAAACCATTTCTCTACTCTCATCTATAAACACACACACACACACACACACACACACACACACACACACACACACACACACACACACACACACACACACACACACCTCTCAAGACTCTACAATGAACCTCCTTGGGGACTGAGAAGTCCCTAAAATCTTGCATCTCATAGTCTGGTGAGAGAGAGATGGCTCGTGTGTGTGTGTGTGTTAATGGCTTTGTACTGTTGAGCCGCACATTGATTGATGTTCAGGAAGAGGCAGTGGTTTTATGAAGCTGAGAGAGACCGAGGCACGGCGGGCCGCTCTCCTGTGCCGAGTGTGTCACACATATCACCCGCCCACCCCTTACACGCTGCCACCAGACTGCAGGAGTGTCTCTCTACTATTGACCAAGTCACCTGAGCAAACTGGCTGGCAGCTGGATTGGTCCCCTGTCTCTCCAAACTTCATTTTCTCTCTCTTATTTTATTCCTTTTTTTATCAGCTCAATTCTCTTCCCTCACTCTGTATTGACTAGAGTTGTCCATCGCTGACTTGATATCTGTCACCTTTTTAGGACGCCGGCTCTCTTATTTCATTACATGAAAACTTGAAATTGTGAACTTAAGGCTAAAAAATCTAAAGTATAGAATCAATTCAAATAGTTTTTTGTTTTTATTTATTTATTTGCAAATATTCATTTAGATTTATAGTAATATATGGAAACACTAATTTGACTGATGTCACATACTTGCTATAATTTTCTCTCTGCTTGAGAAAACCAAGTGAGATCCTATTTATTTTCAAGTAAATAAATAATAAACAAATAAAGGTTATTTTCATCTGCCTTTTAATGAGTTTGAATTTATGAATAATTTGAAACTTGACCAATACAAACACAGTCACTGCACTGGAGAAAATGTGTAGGGTTTACTTTGAAACAATTTTAACTCTGCTTTCACTCAGAATTGCTAGTAAAATTTCAAAGATGCTTAAAAATAAACTGGCAATTAAACTAAATGTGAGATTTTGGAGTTAAAAGAAAAAAAGGTATTTTTTTAGTCATAGAAAACACTCAAATTATCTTTATTTTTTAAGTGAGGGCAATTATTAAAATTAGTGGTTGATTTACACCTTAAAAGCTGTATGACTAGTTATGAAATTAATTGAATAATTTATTCCTTATGTATAATTTAATCCTTAAAAAGAATTAGATCCCTCTGGTTGACTTACCAGAACTTAAACTCGTTTCAGTTACAATATAGGTTCCACTTAGACATTTGCCTTAAATACACATTACTTAATCATATTAATATAAAAATATTAAACCAGTGGCATGCTGTTATTTGATACACAATGTCATTGAAATCTTTTTTCAATGTCAAATTTGCCATCACCCATTGTTATAATCGTCTCAGATTTTTATAAACTTGATTTTTGGCTAAAAGGCAAATTGAGCCGTACAAACTGTCCAATGAAATGATCATATTCCCTGTTCTTTTGACAGACGGGCTGAGTGGCAACTGAATAATCAATGAGTTTCCTGTCGTCGTACAAATACCTCATTGATTTCATTGATTTATGTATCAAGCTGTAATTTGATTTGCCGTTTCAGCGTGAGGGAGGCTGAAAACAGTGAAATCCGGGGTTGTGTTGTGTGTTTCTCCGCGGTTGGCGTAGTTGAGGAGGTGCAGTGTAGCGCCAGACTCTAGGGTAATGAGGACGCTCTCTGACAGCTAGCCTAAAGTGTATGGATGTGTTTGGTGCTAGTAATCGGCTGCATGAACCCAGGGGGATGGAAATGGGTGTGTATGTGTGTGTGTGAGAGAGTGATTTGATGCTTTATGGCTGTGCACAAACAGGGACACACAAGCTAGAACACACACACACACACACACACGCAGATCAGAGGTCCTCTGGGTTTCATGCTTCGCTTCCCTCCCGCTCGGCTAAACACACAGAAGCAAACGCATGACCACTCATAGAACACTCTTTATTAGAATGTATCTACAAATCATAAACGCACTCACTCTAATCCATACCAACATGCATCCCACAATCCATCTCTCACTGGTTCCCCTACTGAGATGAAATTATTTCAACTTATCAATGCTTCTCTTCTTAAAGGAATTAATGAATAGCATTGCTTACATTCGTAAGGATGCATCGAGTTCGAAAAACAATGCCGGAGCCAGTCGTTGCATTGTTGCAAAGCATCGAATGAGCGGAATACCAAACAAATGCTTTTTCAATATGGCCAAGAACATGAATAATGTGATATCATTTATATCTCTTAGCGGTGCCACAGATGTGGCTTTAATTGCATTATAAGGTTTGTTTTGCTCTAGACCACATCTCAATTTGAGTTTTGGAGCCTGGGGCAGCGGTGCCACTGATACGATTAATATAAACTAGCCCCTATTGGACCAGTGAAATTGCACACACTAATAAATACATATACGATGGAATAAATATTGATCGTGCTGGCTATGTGGACAATACGTGTTTGACTTGATTTCCACAATTTGCGAGTCAGCGAGGTTGTTATTTTGTCTTGAGACGCTGCAATAATGTGTTTGGGTGTTAGCATATGTGTTAAATGAAAAGTCAACAAATAGGTGTGTGTGAGCATGTGTTAAGGGGTCCGAGCCCAGCTCCTCGCTCGTGTCACTCCACACTGCAGTTTCCACTTTCTCCTCTTGGTGCTCTATTGCCAATAACAAGGATGGGCAGGAAAGGGAATTATTGGTATTGATCTACCCAAGGGGATCATTAGGAATCACTATCAATCCACAGCTGTGTTCTGCACAGTACCAGCCAGCACAGACATTGCCAATTTGTCCCTATTAGAGATCCGGGTCTGTGTGTGTCTGCTAGTGTAGAGGACGCCTGGAGCCCAGTGCAGTTAGGCTGGCTGCTGCTGACCTGAGGACAGTGGACAGTGGTGGTCAACTCCTAACAGACACACACACACACACACACACACACACACACACACACACACACACACACACACACACACACACACACACACAGACACACACACACACACACACACACACACACACACACACACACACACACACACACACACACACACACACGTGAGAGCCAAGTAATACGGGTGAATGATGTGAAAAAGAGGACAGTTCATTAATGAAAAAGACACATATATGTACTTCACGCTAATGCGTCATTTGTGCATCAATGCAGATTTTACACTCATTCCAAAACTGCATGATTGAATTTCTTCTGTGCAACGAAGAAGGAGATGATATTTTGTGAAATGTTTCAGTGTTTTCTGCCTATACAATGGAAGTCAATGGAAGCCAAACTTGTTTGGTTACCAACATTCTTAAAAATATCTTTTGTGTTTCACAGAAGAGAGAAATATAGACAGGTTTGGAATAATATGAGAGTAATGGACATTGTATGAGTAATGGAGTTGTAATTTTTGGGTGAGAAACATGGGTATTGCGTGAATATGTATGTTTATAAAGGCATGTCATGGTCAGATTAGCAAACTGTAAATATTAAGCATAAATCACAACTTTAAAGTAATTTTGATGAGCCCCTACCGACACATACAGTACACTAATATATGAAGTAGCCAACAAGTGTTAAAAAACAAACAAACATTCTGAAGAGGTCAAATGTGCAGTCTATGAATTAACATAATACATAAATATAAATAATGAATATTGCTTTCAGATATTTATTATTTATACATTATATTATATTATTCTTAATTTTTTTATCATGTTTATTTAATTTAATAATAATAACAATACCTTTTTAACAAATTGTGGTAAAAGAACAACTGCATTTCCTTTTTTTTTATGTATGTATGTATGTATACTAGACACAAGGGGGTGATCCTTTTTCCAAATCAGTGATTCTTTTTTTTTTTTTTAAATGTTGGTGTTATATCTTTCACTTGGATGTTATAAGTAGCACTGAGTAAATACAGCTGGATAAAACAAAAACTGTGTTCCTCTTCATTTCAGGCTGCAAAGCAACAAAATATGACGATTTTGGAGGGGAGTGATTATTTTCTATACCCACTGTATGTGTGTATGAATGTATGCATGTTTCTTTGGGTTCATTAGCTTGAAAACATTTAAAATTATACATTTAGCAGATTCTTTTATCCAGAGGGACTTTTTGACTACCGTATTTTCCGGACTATAAGTCACACTTTTTTTCATAGTTTGGCTGGTCCTGCGACTTATAGTCAGGTGCGACTTATTTATCAATTAATTTGACATGAACCAAGAGAAATGAACCAAGAGAAATGAACCAATAGAAAACATTACCATCTCCAGCCGCGAGAGGGCGCTCTATGCTGCTCAGTGCTCCTGTAGTCTACACTGAAGACATAGAGCGCCCTCTCGTGGCTGTAGACGGTAATGTTTTCTCTTGGTTCTAAATAAATTTGACTTATAGTCCAGTGCGACTTATTTATGTTTTTTCCCTCATCATGACGTATTTTTGGACTAATGCGACTTATACTCAGGTGCGACTTATAGTCCGAAAAATACGGTACATAATAATGGCAGGTTTATTGGACAAATGGATAGGAACCATGTTTTGCTGTATATACATCTAAAGCTATATGTTTATTTGGTGAGTTTATAGTTCTTTGGCTCTTTTTAGAACCACTCTTTTTTTTTGTAACTCTCCTGTAGCAACAGACGGAAAAACTCTTTCTGGTTCAAATTTTACATTAAACATTAATTTCTAATATTGTTTCGTGTGGTTTTCTTACTTACTTTCTTAGAGTCAGCTGATAATTTTACTCCTCGCAGCCCTGTCTGGTTTTCTGATCAGTAGCTGCTTTCGTTTCCTGTATGGTTTGTTGATCAGTAGTCACACAGACTACATGGGTGCTCCTACATCATGTTTTAGATCAGACACGAACAGCGCTGCAAAAAACCATTCTGTTGTGCTGTGATGTAGCGAGTACTATCATTCTGTAATACAAAGTCTAATATCACTGTATCGTGAGCCCTTCAATATCCCTCTCTTTCTATTTCTTTCTCTTTTCTCCTGTTTTGTTTCCTGCCAAGTGTACACAAGAAAGAATTGCCAGATTTAATAGACCTTCACCTTCAGAAATCTCCTGCTTCTTTATAGGTCCTCCCGTCTTAACCCAGTACATTCAACAATGTGTGAACAGTGAGCGCGCTCATAGAAATGCACAGATGTTTGTTCCTCAACATTTTAACTGCTTTTATGAAAATCCATCCACCTCGATAGCATTTGGAATGTTGTTATAGAAAACTCCATGACAAAAGATTTGTCCCCTGTACCTGGAGAATACTGATGCATTATTCTGGGACGGTGTGAATGTATACAGGGTTCTGTGGGGAACTGCGGAAATTTAGTGTTTGATGAATAAAGGAGCATTCTGAAAAATAAAAATGCTGGTGTACGTGAGTGTACTTCTATCAAGGGTGTCGGTACTGGCCAAGTGAGGCAGGAGATGTCCAGAGACCTTTTTTCCCATGACCTTTGACCTCAGCGTGGCCTCTGTGACCTGGAGCGGCTGCTGATATGGACTTTCTCACAGCCACCGCTCAACTGTGTTGTGTTATCATCAACACACTGACCATTTAAGATCTAGACAGAGAGATTATATTATATTTAACTGTATTATATCCATAACAAACATTACTCTCACATAAAGAGATGTACACACACACCCATATATATATTCTACATTGCCTGAGTGTTTTTTAATTGCATTGCAAAATGTAACTATATTATTAGCATCTACCAATGACTTTGCACTAAATTACTGTTAGTTAGTTTTATTGGACACATGGCCTTTTACTTGTGTAATGCAGTATATAGTATAAAGCAAATCTCAATTGTCTGTTTTTATTTTTTTTATCGCCTTGCCTTTTTCAACTTGATCTGCATACATACAGTACAGTGGCATAGGGTTATATATATATTATGTAGCATGTAATATATATTTACTCAGCTGTAATCTGCTAAATGAATACTTTCAGACATAAATATATTAAGATGTTATAAATAATAATATTATGATTTTCTGTAAAGCTGTTTCGAAACGAAGTGTATTGTAAAAATCGCTGTATAAATAAATTTGATTAGACTTAACAATTTACAGATACAACAATAGCTGGAGTAAAATAAAATTCTACACTCTGAAAGTAAGATTTCAATTAAAATGACTTTTATTGAAGCTGAAAAAAATATTTAGATATGGACAAATCAATGAGATTTTTCAGGGTTATTTCAGGTGGAAAAAGTGTCATAACTGAGCACTTGTGATTTTTGCATTGAACACTGTGCTGTCACAGCCTTGGTTATGAATCTTCGGCACAAAACACATGTCCCTCAGCACCACCATTTTATCTCAAAGCCATGTTCACAGAAGAAAGAGTCAGTGTGGGAACACCCAAACAAATGCTTAACCACAGACCAGACTCAAAACCACCAGTTGTCTATATACAGTATATATATATATATATATATATATGTATTGAAAATATGTGTGCATGTGAACCAGCTGATTGAAATAAACTGAGTGGGTATTATTTTAATGTAATGTTGTGATGCAGCCCCTCATAGTGTTGGGTTTGTCCAACAGAGGGCAGTATATACTGCCCAGAGCATGACCAGCAGCACTGCTTTAGAGCATTGTCTGAAGAGTGAATTATTATTTTTTCTCCCTCTGTATTCTCTGTTTTTGCTTTATTTTATTTATTTTTTATTTTTTTGCACACAAACACATATTGCACCTTTGCTGCTTTTATTGTTTCTACATGCTACCTTTCTTTATGTTCATACACATCCACAAACACACATACTGTGAGATACATAAATACTAACACACATCACACATTTGACAGCTTGATCATTGATCACTTTCATTCTTAATATAGAACTATATAATATATACGGTATCAATATTCTGTATTCAATTATGGATTCTATATTTTTTATTTTTTTATATCTTTATTTTTAATACTATATATATTTAATAGACTATGTTACACTTTTCTATATAACATAATGCACAAAACAGTGCGATAACAATACATAAATATATTATATATAATATATTACAATATAGTATTAGATATTATATTATGTAAATTTCCTTCACCAAGTTACTCTATTCTATACACTATACTTTACTACATGTGAGAAAGTCCCAAACATGACTAGCAAATAACAAAACAAAACAAAACAAAACAATCAACTTACCATAATCATGCATAGTTAGTAAAATGTACGAAAATGCTCATTGTATTATTTTTGTTTTTGATATCAAAGGCCTTATATATAATAAGCATGGGCTGCGGGGCTCACAGGCAGATCATCATCATAATAAGGCTGTGTGTACGTGAGCCTCCATGCGTCTGTTTTCCTGACAGACCTGCGGACAGGGAGCTGGAGAAAAAGCGGCGAGATAGATGAGGGCCACGCTGAGGCTGTGGGTGTTTTAATTATAGGGGCTCTGTAGCTCGCTATCTTTCCTGGGCTTTAGCTCTGTCTCATGATTTGAGCGCTACCTTTATCCCTAAGCCTTCAGCTCCTCTGGCCAAACAAAGAAAAAAGGGAAGGGCAAGGCTGGGGTTTTAAAGCTGCTACTATGCCACTCTTACCATTAATATCCCTTCAATCACTGCTTTTTTTATGTGGAGCCGAGCGCACTAACCCCTTTAAACTGACCCTCATGGCCTTTATTACAGCCGTCCCAGGACGTATAAAAAATACAGTTTTAGAAGGTTTCAGACGAACCTCTTCCCAGCTCAGATACGCCGCTGGATCTACAGAATAAGTGCAGGGAAGGAACGCTTGCTGTTTTCCTTCCTCTGTGCATTTCGCCCTCCTCTCTGTCTCTTTTCTTTTCCTCCTCCTTCTATTTTTTTTATTTTCTTTCTATCTGCAGAGTAGATCATCAAAATGCCAAGTGTTCTGGATACATAGTGTCTATGACAACACTATTGGCTGAAAATGGCTTGTATGGATGGGCACGCCGGTCACATGACCTCACCCTAGAGTCTTGCTGAAAGAGACTCCACATATAGACATGCCAGAGGATTTGACATCTCTTTGAGGCTAGAAATGACTGGGATGTTTTCAAGTAAAACAGAACGGATGCTTTTTAAATAACATTTTTTTTAAATTAGGATATGTATTTAAAATTTAATTTCTGTGATTTTTTTTTATGTTCATGTTTACATTTTTTTTTTTAAAATCTCGAAATATTAAATAAGTGCTTTTAAAATCCAGAGCCATCGTTTTACCAGTATATCCCAAGCAATTTATATATTTATATTTATATTTATGCATGTAGCAGACGCTTTTATCCAAAGCGACTTACAGTGCATTCAGGCTATCAATTTTTACCTATCATGTGTTCCCAAGCAATGTAAATATCAGATAAAATGTATAACATTTTCATGTCTGTAAATTCCAAAATTCCTTAAATGTTTAGCAGGGATGTTTGTAATATTCGGTCCATACAGTATCTCCATGACAACATACTTTTTTTTTTTTTTTTTTGATGATGGTCCCCATCTTGACATTTCTCCATTTGGTGAAAATTGTGAATTGCCTTGACTCTTTCTTCAGCCATCATGTCACAAGAAAAAAATAAATAAAAAAGTGTTATTGGGGGTGTTGGGGGGATCTAATGGGCGTCTGGACTGATTGTCCTCAGCCGTGGCAGTAGAGACAAAGCAGATGAATTGTGAAATGTATTCGAAGAGATTGGAGACAAGTGCATGTCAGCACCCCCTCCATCTCTAGTCCTCCACCCACCCTCTCCTCTCCTCTTCTATCCTCTCCTCTCTTCCCTCTGGATTTCTCCCTCTCCATCTTCTCGCTTTTTGTCTGACACGCTGCATAAAAAAGGCATGACAGCACTGCTCTGTTTGAGCAAAATATTAGAAAAAGAAAAATGCAATTTTCTCCGCTTTCAGATGACTTATCCTCGCAGTTGATGTTTGTTTGATATCTGGTCGGTTGCATGCATTTTAATTGTCAAATATTATGATGGGCATCACAGAGCGATTTCATTTGAATTATCGAAAACAACAGTAGTCATGCAGAGAGAACCAAAATTGTGCATTAAATGCATACGCAAAAGACACCCACTCTCTCATTATTAATCAATTAGAATTGTTTTTAATAAATAAAATATAGCGTAATAAATAAACATATTTTATATATATATATTTTTTTAATTAATAAAAAAAAGCAAGCAAACAAATCAAAATTTTATTAATCAAATAATTCAGTCTTCATCTTCTTTGTATTTGAACCTGACTGGTCGTTGTCCTGTCTGAGGGAGCGTCTGGCCCCTGTCTGGTTTTCGTCTGGACCCTGCCCCAACCTTTGACCCTTAACCGGGAATGGATGGAGTCAGTTAGTCAGCAGTGTGTGTGTCTTCCTCCTCACTAGCTGGGCTTGAACACTAGAGACCGTCCAGTCTCTGCTGTGAGACTGAATTTTAAATTTCCTGGCTTATGTGTGGCTTTGAATAAAATCAGTGCCTATATACTACCGAGAACAGAGAAAGAACAAAATCTTATACAATAATGTATACGTGTGTGTTTGTTGCAGACATAAAGAGCTGCAACCAAAACAACGGTTCCCTTTGTTAATGATAATGAATCGATAGATCGGTTTTCGGAATTTGTGAAAGATGATTATCGAGCCTGTTGACTCAGTAGTAAATGGCAGCTCTGCTCCCACACTCTTTGTTTTCAGGTGAATGTATGTATTATTCATTCTTGCATCAGTGTATATCTCAGAGCCTCCATATTTGACTATGAATAATGGAAGAGCTTGTGAGTTGAAGGTGTGTGTGTGTGAGTGAGTGAGTGTGTGTGTGTGTGTGCGGAGCTGTGACTGGCCACTGCTGGGTCCTGCCTCAGTGCCCTTAATAACAGTGTATAAATCAAGAGTCTCCTGTCAGCCACGCTGCCGTCATTAAAACCAAATGGGAAACTGGCCTCTTTGGATCCAATTTTAATAAAACCAGGTAATCAAATACGGCTCAAAAAATAGGTCATCATTTCACAGGCTCTGAGATGGCCGCCACACAGTGTTTTGTGTACATGTAATGTTAACGGTGTCGAAGACCTCCCTACGTTACACATACTGCACTAATACAGTATATATGCTCTCTCACACACACACACACACTGGCAAAAATAGTCAGCGTGATTGAAAGTGATGCATTGAAAATTTCCAGCGGTTATTTTTTTGTCATTCAACTTGAAAATGAACGTTTCAAACTTCAAACACGAAATTTTGGAGTGTGTGTGTGTAATATCATCTGATTTATTTCTATAAAACATCTGATATGTTAAAGTCTAACATTTATACAGTGACATTTTAAATCTAAGTTTTTAATCAAAATTATCTTATGTGTGTGAAATGGTTTTGAAGTTATTTCACAGACATGTTTTGATCATTTCTGAAATGTGGAAGCTTCTCTTGAAAACTTCTGACATTGCATTTTAAATATGCATAAAAAAAAATCACACCATGAATTATATTTAATATTTGCATGACTGATTTTTTTTTTTTAAATATTAATTTAAAATCCAAAACATTTAGGAAATTTGTATAATATATGTTTTATTTATTTATTTATTTTCTTGCTGTTTGTTAGATAGCTATACATTTGTTGGTGGATTGTTTTTACGGTCAGCTCAGCCGAGAGGGGCGATACGTTTCTGCGACAGACCCTTTGGTGCAGTAAGCGATGTGTCGACAATGTTTTCTTGTTTTTTTGGCAATGATTTCAGTTGCAGATGCTTTGGTTCCCGAGCGGCGATGTCGGACTGTCTGTCTGTGGCTTTTCGGCACAGATGACTGGCCGGATTCCAGCCAGGCGTGTATCACACTCTTGCAGCGAGTGTGTGAAGAAACAGGAGCCATCAGCCCCCATTTGGTCCTCCCCTAAATAACCTTTATCACCTCATTCCTGCTCCATCTGAGGGGAACATACACTGACCATACTTATTTATACAGCTGGACCGGGTTTTTATATTTTGGCGATACTGTACATCA
>NC_081756.1:45515332-45574777 GCF_963082965.1 Carassius carassius | reverse complement strand
GTCTTATTTTCCTCTTTTAATCTCCATGACCCTATTTTCTTGATTCCTCAAAGTGGATGCCACCACCCAATGCCTTTATATCCACACACACACACACACACATTCGGATACACATATGGAACCCTAGGAACGCGCTGCAGTGATTACGGCCCCCCGTACACACAGACAAACGCAAACAAACAATAGCTTCCTGGGTCCAATTGCTCATTCTGTCTCCCAGAAGCATCGCTTCTCTCTCTCTCGCTCTTCTGATGGGCCACTGTAGTTCCTGTCTCTCTCTGCTGCGTTTGTCCTCTCTCCTCTCCTCCCAAGGCTTCTCTTCCTGTTGTTAGCATGTTAGCTCGGGCCCCCGCTGACTTGAATGAATACACATCCTCATATCTGCTATGGGGAAGGTGCCAGCTATAGACAACAGCATCCAGACTTCTCTCTATCAAAGGGTTATAAGGGTCCCTCAGGCACTTTGAGGGGCAGCTCTGAAGGGGAGAGAGAATAGTGTGGATGGGCTTTAGTAAAACACATATAGATTTACTTATTGTGCACGAGTGAGTATAAAATATTAATGTAAATTAGATATGTGTGTGTGAAAGAGATAATCAATGTATTATAAATAATAGAATTAATCATATATATAATAAATGTAATTGTACATGTATTATATTTAATTATATTTGTATTAATAATAATTAGATAAATGTATTTAATTTGAATAAATAAATCAGTTGTGTTAATTTTAAAACACATCTTAAATATTACAGTACACTTTAGTATTATATTATTAATTAGATATTACACATGTAATAACTAATGTATTACAAATGTTATTGATAATAATTTTACTCACTTTGTATTTCATATTCATTCCAAAATTATTATTTTTTATCAATTATGTCTAATATAACACTTAATTTATTATGTGTATTATTGTTATCAATCATAATTTTAGAAAATACTTAATTTGTGCAACGACATAAGTTCATTAATTATTTTTAAAAGATATTACATGATGACGATTATTAGTATTGTTATTGTTAAAACAAATAATAATGATAATAGTTAGAATATTGGAAGGACATGTTTTTATTGACATTCTTTAAACAAGGCACCATGCCATTAATTGTGGCACAAATGTTTAACAATATCTCTTTTTCTTTAGCATGTGATGTGTGTAACAGCAGGCAGGCAAACTAACGCTGTAGACGCTAGCTTGGAGTCTATTCCTCAGCACTGTTTTAGCATGTCAAGATGGACTGCCGTAATGAATTGCCATCCCCAAATTTTGCAAGTTAAAAAGTGAGAAAACGAGTAAACCTTTGTTTATGTCACCTATCAGCATGAAATATTTGCCGTTCTCTGGCTCCCGGCTCGCTGTCTCCCAGCAGCACGATAAAAGCTAAGCATCCTGTCTTAACCCCTTCCTGTGCCGCCACTGCTGAAACTAGAGTCAGAACTTCAGTACGAGCAGGAAAAGACATCATAAAAAAACCTCCCCTGTGACTCAAAGCCCGTTTCAGGTGCTTTCCCTTTCTCTCGCAGAAAACATTTCTCCGGGAACCGCGAGAGCATTTGACCAGGTGATTGTGGCGACGCTGTAAATAATATATTATTCCAGAATCTGTGCGGTAACACACCGATTTTGAATTTCTACATGTGTGGTTTATACATGTACTGTATTTTCACATGCTGATTTGAGTGTACTTCCATTTTCCAGAGTTATTTTGTTTCAGGTTTTGTTGCTAAAACACATGAATAAACGTGTGTGTGTGCATGTGTGTGTGTGTGTGTGTGAATGATGGAGAAGCATCTGGCTTTTTTTATGCGATGAAGTGTGTCTGCGGCACATTTCTCTCTGTGGAGGTGTGGGTGTGGGTATAAAATGCCTGCGGTTGCCTTGCAGGACTGATGCTTCTGAAACCCACCATCTCTCTGCATTCCCTTTCAACACAAAAAAAAACATGTCCCCCAGCTAAGGTGCTCCTACACTGCGTTCACCATCACTATTTCAAGAGAAAACAAAACTGTGAGCTGTGCTCGCCCAGATACTAGAAGATGTAAAGGTGTGTTCGCTGCCTTTCTGAGGTAAATTGTATGTGCAGCGGCTCGCTGCACCGCGGAGGCCGATCGGGGCCCAAACCTTAACTTTCCCTCTTTGGCCTCAGCGACAGCCTTCACATCCATGCTGGGTGGAAAATGTGTTTCCTGTAATACATATGGCCCCCTCACGTGGATTTGTGCAAGGTATTCATCATATCACACAGGCAACGACATGTTGGGATTGGAAAATTATGTTTTATTTGCATGCCGTGGTGGTTGTGTAGCATTATACGCCGAGTTACCTTGTTTGAACTGTTAAGATCGCAAACAAATAATTCAAACACAAAGGAAAACGGTGAGTTTCGAATCTGTGAAATCATCTCCAGTGGTTGCTGTTTTCTCTCTAATCAGAAACTCATTAGTTCCATCAGTGGCAGAAAGCTTTTGAAGTCGATCTAGAAACATAAATATCTAAATGTCGAGGCAGAAAGCTGGATGTGATTTCCTCGCAGGTGAGAGCCGAGGGCTTCGCTAATTGGAGGGCTGCGCGATGTGGCTATTCCTCGCATATTTATGTGCATATTTACTATCAAACATTTCTTTTACTCTAGATTTGCCTGACTAATAATTCATCTGTTTTTCAACCTTACATTCTGTATAGGGTGTGTTTTTCGGATTCTCTGTGTTGTCTGGTTTTGGGGAAGGCGGACAAAAGAAAGCCTTTGGGATTCTGGTTGAGAGTCCTGTCAGTGTATTTTTTTTTGTTCCTTAAGGGGTGGGAGTGTGTGCGCATGTGGCGGGGGGAGCGAGAGGGCTGTGCGATCATAAACATTAGAAGCTGCAGAGAGACAAAGGGGCTAAAATGGAAAGGCTTGGCTGGACGAGGGGACCTGGCCATGTCATGTACCTCAGTCATTTTTCTTCTGCGCTTAGAACTCAGTCAGGGGTTTAATTGGAATCCAGACTTCAAAGAAGCCCTCGCCCCCGTTACACCCACCCCTCCTCTGCCTCTCTCCAGTCTGCGTCCACTCCGTCCACTGCTGCAGAACAGCTCATGCAGAATGGACGCAGGTATGGACGTGATCTTATGTGATTGCACTGTTGTTAAAACCCATAAAAAATCTGATCTCTGTGATATCTTAGTTTTGGTTGGAGAAAAATACACAGTGCAGGTTGAGAATCTTGCTTAACCGTGTAAAATCAGACATACTGTATGAAATAGTAATCAGAAACATCTTTTTATTTTTTATTTTTTATTTTTTAATGGAACAGGTTATTGAATTTATTTTTTTTATATTTATTATATTATTTATTTACATATAAAAAAAATTATTAATCAGATAAAATAAAGCATGTAGTAGATTGTGCACGACAGATTTCCAGCAAAATTTTGATAATGTTGATCATTTATAGGACTTTATAGGATACAGTAGACTTTATACAGTCTATAGAGGTAATATTCCTTTTTTTATTATTATATCATAAGCATCTCCTTTAGGTTTTCAGAAGATATTTCAGCATCAGTCAAAAGTCTGATAATTTAAAATCAACTTATCAATTTATTCCCAGACTAATTGCTACACATTTATTTCATCATCTATAATCCACATTTATTTTCTAAGAGAATAAATACTCATAATAATAATAATAAAAAAAGTAAGTAAAACCTGAGTCTGAAAACTTGCTTTCTTCTGTGGAGCCAAAAATAATAGATGTGTCAGCCGTGATGAAAAGTGGGATTCAGAACAACATGGACCGTGTGTTTCACTGTATGGACAAAGAAAGACATTTTTCAAAATATACTTATTTGAGAGTAAATTGTGATATATTTTCATTTCTGACTGAACTATCCCTAAGTCCCCTAAACTGTGAAAGAACAACCTCTGAGCAATAACAATTTCAACTCAGCTTAAATATGGTGTGTCTTTACCACCCAGCCATATGGCAAAAAGAAAAAATTCATATACGTTTTGAGAGTTGCATCTGATTTTGAGAGCGAGGGCTGTTCCCTGTCTGTCACCGAACATGTGCCTGAGACAGAGAGATGTGAACTGCACTGAGGCCCCTGAGAGGAGCTCATCTGCAGGTCTGAACACCATGCAGCCCGCACGCAACAAACGGTTTCCAACTCATGTTTGTATTTGTGCTCTGATAAAAACAGAACGATTAATATATGCGCTTTTCCTCATTTGCTCAACACAACAACAGAGAGCTGTTTCAGTCGGATCAGATTCTTGTTTTATTTTCGGTCAGTCAAAGTGAAACGAGAAAAGTAAAGGTTACTGGATGTCTCGGGGTGAGAAAAATCACCTGTACTGTAATTAATAGAAGGATATGTGGAAGATACACAGTAATATAAGCACCACTGTAATTAAGCAGTGTCTTCAAATTCACGAAAGCCTTGTTAGCACTCTCGAGGAGACATTTTCAAAACCATACCAGATTTAATATGTATTATAGATGTAATTATAGGTAGGAATAAGAGCACCTATTTTCAGACCTCTAACAAATCATTTTTTTTTTTCATTACAGATGGAAAAGGTGATAATGACACCTTGGCTTTTATGAATTATGAAGCAGCTGGATTATTTGAAGTACAGTTAAAAGCTGAATTTCAATCTTCAGAGGACGAGACGTGTGCGGACACCCCAATTTAGTCACTTTTCCACAGGGGCAAAAGTTGGAACAAATGTTAAAAATTGTTCCAGTTGCAGCCGGGGACCTTTTTCTCATCGGTAATGGCAGGAAGTTCTTCTTCTATCCTTGCAGGAAGGGATGGGTGAAAAATCGCCAGTCTTTATTTGAAGTGTTATAGATGTGGCTTTATGCTGATGTGTGTATCAGCAGCATCACTAATGTTACACATATGGTTTTTCGCCGTCAAACACTTAATCTACAGTACGTCTGCCTCTGATCTCGGTAGAAGGCCCACATGTAATAAAAGACAGATGAATTTTGCTCTTAATTTACATAAGTACTTTTCACAAGCATTCAGCTCACGTTATAAAACTTGTGTGTGTGTGTGTGTGTGTGATATGAAAATTCATTTTAGGGGAAAAGGGATTTTTTTTTTAATTCTCTTGAACTCTTTTTGGTTCAGAACTGTGGAACACAAAAGACGATATTTTGAAAAATGTAACTGTTGTCTTCTCTTATGTAGTTACCATTAATGGCAGCTTTCAAGCTTCAAAAACGGATTCAAAACATGATCAAATTAGTCCATAAACAAATTGTGCCTATATTCCACATATCCTGAAGCCATACTAGCTTTGCATGAGGAAAGTCTGAAATTTAAGTTGTTATTCATTGAACATCTATCCAAGGGTAGTTTTTCTGAGGAACTCGTGAGGGTTGAAAGCACCATTCTCCATTCTATGAAAGTTTCCGCCACGTGATAAAATAATGAAAAAGGTAATTGCAACTTTTTATGTCACAAATGTATGTATGAGATATAAACTCAGAATTCTTAGATATAATCTTGGAATTCTGACAAAAAAGTCAGAATTATGAAATATAAACCCACATTTCTGAGAAAACAAAAGTCAGAATTACGAGATATAAACTCACAATTCTAAAAAAAAAGAGAGTCCGAATTACGAGAAATAAACTACCCAGAATTATGAGATCTAAACTCATAATTTCTAAAATGAATAAATGAAAAGATAAATAAAATGAAATCGGAATTATAAGAAATGAGCTTGCAATTAGGAGAAGAAAAGTCTGCATTGCGAGATATAAACTCACAATTGTGTGAAAAAAGGAAAGTTTAAGATAAAAAGTAAAGTATACCCTTTTATTATTATTATTATTTTTATTCCTTGGGTAAAAACAAGATTCTGTACAATAAAAAAAAAAAAAAAAAGAAATTTCTCTGCTTGTGTTCCACAGAAGAAAGTGATGTCATAATTCCATTCATTCATTCATTCCAGAACTATTCCTTTTACACAGTTGTTTAGAGGTTACCACTCAGTGCTGTGTTCTGGAAGCTTCTCCTCTCGGCCTGGTCTGTCCTTTCTTACTTTCTTTATTATTCTGTGTCTATCTGCACTCAGTATCACCATCCCACAGATCAAGGGATGACATGATGAGTGAATCCCAATGAATCTGGGACTAAGCTTGTGGCAGGGTAGACGCAGGCAGATGTCCCGGGTAGACAGCCAGACCTTCTGACCGGGTTGGTACTGGGGGGCCTCGGAACGGCGAAGGTCGGCTGCCATCCTGCGTCTACGGAGCGCCCGTAGAAGTTGGTGATGGGCCACGTCCCAGACCCTCTCGCTCTCCCGGAACCAATAGTCGACCGCGGGAACGTCAGAGGGCTCTCCAGACCAGGGAAACAGGGGTGGCTGGTAGCTGAGTACGCACTGGAAGGGTGCGAGTCCGGTGGTGGGTTGACGGAGGGAGTTCTGTGCGTACTCGTCCCACCCCAGGAATTGGTTCCAGGAGTTCTGGTGGCCGTGACAGAAGGTACGGAGGAAGCGTCCGATCTCCTGAACCTTCCTTTCCGTCTGCCCGTTGGACTGCGGGTGGTAGCCGGAGGACAGGCTGATGGCCACACCTAGGAGGGAGTGAAATGCTTTCCATACCCGGGAGATGAATTGGGGGCCCCACCACGGAGATGTTCTAGGGCCGCTGGGACGAGTGGAAGAGGATAGCGAAACTTCTGAGTAATTTTATTCAGGGCTCTGTAGTCGATACATGGCCGCAAACCTCCATCCTTCTTGGCCACGAAGAAGAAACTCGAAGCAGCAGGGGAGGTAGATGGGCGGATGTATCCTTGAGCCAGCGCCTCCCTGATGTAATCCTCCATGGCCTTCTCCTCGGGAACGGATAGGGGATAGATCCGTCCCCTAGGCACTGGTTCACCCGGCAGCAGATCTATGGCACAGTCCCATGGCCGGTGTGGAGGCAGCTTGGAGGCCCGCTTCAGGCAGAAAACATCACTGAAGGGGGCGTAGCACTGGGGTATGGAGATGGATTGGTTGACGACAGGGCTTTCAATAGAGGTGGTGTAGACTGGTAGTGATTCGGAGGGACGTTCCACGGGAACTGGACAGCTGGAGATACAGGATTGAAAGCAGGCTTCGCCCCACTTCAGGATTTCTCAGGCCTTGCCTTGTAACTGGGAGATAATGAAAGCTACCTTGGCTCGATCCATAGGGTACGAGAGCGGTTGCATCTCCAGGACCAGTGAACACTGAAGCAAGAATCCGCTGCATTCCTCCGCCGAACCAGAGTAGGGCGCTGGCCGTGCCATGGGACTGGCGTGCACGGCAGGTGAAGGAGGGATGATAGGATCCGCGGAAGTGCTCGCTGGTGGTGGTGATGCAGGTGCTGACATAAGTGTACGGCGGAATGCATCTACTAATTCCTGGAAGGGATCCGTGAGGCTCATGCTTGTGTCTCTCGGTGCTGGTCCGGTCATCTGTTACGGATCACTCGGAGACAGAGGAGTAACAGATGAAAGATGTAGTTTATTAAATGGACACAAGCAGAGGAGCGGGAAGTAAGGAGTGTATGGGTGCTGGGATCCGTGCCGGGAAGGAGGGTACCACACACACGCACCGTGGGGTCTTTGGGAGGATCTTGGAGGTAATCCTTGGAGAGAAGACGGAAGAAGAGACTTCGGAGGTTATCCTTGGAGAGAAGGTAAAGAGAAGTTAGTCCTAATAGTTAGCGCAGGAATGATCTTGTCGCGAACGTGACCGGACAATGACTGAGTGCGTGTGTGTGGCTTTTGTGGTGCTGAGGTGGATGAAGGTGATGCGGATCAGGTGGTGGTGATTAGTACTCAGGCGAGGGTGTGCGTCGTGATTGTGTGGAGGAGGAACCTGGCGTGTTTGTGACATATATATATATATATATATTTTAATGCAATTTACAATCTAAAATATAAATATGAGAGAATGAACCTGAGTTAAAGTTAACATTAAGATACAGCAGGGGGTTGTTGATTAATATACAGTACATAAAGTACACTACTGTTAAAAAGTTCAGGTCAGTAATGTTTTATTTTTATTTTTTTTAGTAAAGTTTAATTTTATTTTTTATTTTTTAAATGTAAAGACATTAATACTTTAATTTAGTAAGGATGCACTGAATTGATCAGAAGTGTATATATATATATATATATATATATATATATATATACTTCTGATCAATATGTGTATGTGTGTGTGTGTATGTGTGTGTGTATATATACAGTATGTATATATAAAAATATAAAAATGTTACTGATCCCAAATTTTTAATGAAAGTGTGTTTTATAATTTCTGAAGATTTTGAAAAGATTAAAGATTTTGAAAGGTAATGCTCTATTTTAACTAGTTTTATTTTATAATCTCAAAAATATTATTTAAATTTAAATCTCTTTCTGGTACTCAATACTTTGAATTCAGAACATGGCAAAGTATGTAATGATTATTATTATTATTAATGCTATTAATGGAATATATTATGCAAAGATACCAATAATTTTGAGCAGTTTAATTAAAGAATCCCTGGGCTTGGGTTGTAAAATGTTGACAGGCCCTGTGTTACACCAATGAATGTCTTTTAGAGACAGATAAGGTAGAAAAAGCTCTTTTTGTGTAAAGCATGAAAGCCTATTCATAATTTACACATATATACATAGATGTTTTATTCTACTGGAGATGGACAGTTGATTTCACCTCAGCACCCTTCAGTCTGCTGTGGTACCCAGAGGTCTGCAGGGTTTGAGACAGAGCAAGGAGAGAGAAACAGTGTTAGCGAGCTCCGATCTGTTTCAGAAACGCCTCCGGTCTGCCAGCAACAGAGATCATGACTGCAGTTTAACACTGCAGTTTTCCTCTCGCTCGCGAACACACACTTCTGAAATCTCTCTTCCTCATCTGGCCTGATAACAAACTCCAGAGTGCAGGAGAGCAGTGAGGGGAGATGGGGGAGAAGGAAGAGCCCACCTAACACACACACACACACACACGCACGCGCACACACACACACACACACACACACACACACACACACACACACACACACACACACACACACACACACACACACACACACACACACACACACACATGCAAACACTAAAAAATTAGTTTGAAATAGTTATTATTTTCATATAATGTTAAACTCAGTTTTGCCATCTGGAGATAGCATGTATCTTCAAATCCAAAATCCAAAACCTGTCCCTTTTTTTTCTCAGCTCTCTTTAGTGTATTTCAGTTGTTTTAGATTTATGTTCTGTGTTTGTAAATAAGGCTTTTAAAGAAACAGGTCAAATGCAGTGTTGCTGTGAGAATAAGTATGGTTCTAGAATAAGTGGTTTTGAAGAGACTCACATTGACTAGAGGAGAAGGAGGAGTGTGGCAAGGTCAAACGCTGTGGTGAAGGAGTGTTGCATGCAGTCTCTAAAGCCAGCAGAGAGTCTGAGCCGTGCTCCATGACCAATGAACACCACCTGCCTTATTCTAGACTTCCGTAAATGACAAAACATGTTTGCAAAGAGCACTACATTTTTGTTAAATACAGCTTTCTATAGGAATTTGGTGTGATTGTACAGGAATCGGGTAACACTTAATAAGTAAGTAATATTTAATTTAGTTATCAGTACACGATTATGAATTATGTTTAAACTCAAAATCAGCACAACAACCTGCATCTGAAAATCATAACATATGATAAAATGTTAATAATATCAAAAAAGACCCTTCTCCGGACTTTAACACACACACTCTTTGTCACTATTTTACATTCAGACTCCGTTTCCTCTGAGCGACACCCAGCAACAACTCAGTTTTTTCTGTCCTCTCTCTTTTTTCTTCACTCATGGTGTGCTTTAAATGTGGTGCTGAGGTAGAGGAGGTGCGTTTGTTCAATGAGCCGTCCAGAGTCCAGCTTTGCCAGGAAGACAGAATAATTTTTTTTAAAATAAGCTATTGAATTGGGCCAAAAGTGCTGGTGGCATTCTCCCTTCCTCTGGTGCTCTCGTTCTCTTCAAGCCCCTGCTGACAGGGCTGTGGAGACAGTAGGAGCACTGGATCTCCACCTGTGCTGGGATGTAACGCTGTCGTTTATGCCTCATTGTCCTTCAAATGGCAACATTAGCGATTTCTGTGCAGCCGGAGAGAAACTGTGACTATAGTGCTCCGGGGTTTAATCCCGTCCAAATTAGACGAGAAAAAACAGGAGCATGTCTGTTATTCAGCTTTAAGAATAAAGCTGTGCAAATGCTCTAAGTGGAAAGCTGTGCTCTGTAACTAATTTAGTGATGTATTTTTTTTTTGTCTTGAAACCTTTGGCTGACTTTTGGAGAGCTAATGTTTCTGATTACTCAACTTTTTTCAGCGCCTTTTTCTTTTTCGAGACACAAGTTATTTATGAAATTCCCGAAGCAGCTTAGGATAAATGACACGAGGCGGAATAGAGAAGCATGGCGGACTTTAAAATCATTAGAATAAGAAGAGGCTCGGTGTACAGGGTGTTAGCAAGAACAAGCGCCCCAGAAATGCACTTGATGGCTTTCCCACTGCATCATTCGCTCGAATCCTGACAGCGGATGGATTGCCAGATACAAAGAAGCCTGGTACTCCAGCGTCTTCTGATTTAAATGTCACTTTTGAAATAAAAAAGGTATCACTCTAGTGAGAGTCTGATGTAGACATTAGTCGTAGTGGGACTGGTTGAGAAGCAAACCTAGTCATCTGAATGGGGATAAATGGAGGAAATGAAAGATAGACAGGCTGGGGAAAGGAGGATTGATGGCTGTAAACATCACAATGGTAGAACGTGGTTTTGCAATTATGGGATATTGTTTCACGATCTTCTGAAACGCATGGATATTGAACTCATTTGAAAAATAAATAAATAAATAAGGCCGGGTTATGACAAAACTTCTTAAAGCACACTTTTTTTTTTATTAATAAAACTAAGTAGCAAACAAAGTCCAAACTATTGCTGTTGTTCACAATAGAAGATGAAGGATATAAAGTAGTACTGGTCTAAAAGTAGAAATCATCCATGATGCAGTTAGCAATTTAGCATTTTGGCACAACTAATAGTGATACTTAGCTTTGCGTCATAAAAAACAAAAACAAAAACAAAAATCTATATTTTTTATTTTAAATGTTTAAATCATTCACATTTGATTCAACTTACTCCTTCACATGGCATTGCTGACTTCTGTTTTATATTTCTATGGCTAGATGTTATAGATGACTTAATTTCTAATTTCAGTTCATTACAGACATCCTGAAATATTATTAACAGTACATTTATATTTATAAAACTATGAGAAATTGATAAATGTTGCATAGGGTGAGTAAAACGCAAGCCTGTTTCAGAAGGTTTCATATCACAATTGTGAAAAAGAAGTGCATTAATTGTGAATTAATTGTATTGAGTACATGTAGTGTACTTCAGATCACATCTTAAAAGTATATATATTAGTGGTGGGCATAGATAATTTTTTTTAATCTAGATTAATCTCACTGTAATCTTGGAATTAATCTAGATTAATCTAGATTAAAATGGCTCATTTGAATTCTGCCGAAGACATTCAGAATATGTGTGCTACCCAAATAAAATAATGACTAAAAGTAAGTCTTTTAGAACGGATTTCTCAAGCTAGGTGGTGCATTAGACCAGGGGCTCATCTCCTGTTTCCAGAATGCATCACAGACTGCTTGAGAAAGCTGTAAACAAATTCCACATTGCACAAGGTGCAAACAACCGTACCCCTGCTTCACACATAATCCGTCTGCAGTGCGTATGCATTTCGTATTTTTTTATGCACCCATGTTAACGGATTCCAGCGTTCACGTGGTAGCGGTCCGTCAGTGTGTTCCAGGAGCGGTGCATCTGCAGCAGTGCAGTGATCGTTCACGCACGGAGTAGCATACTGCAAACGCGTCCTGTGTGAAAGCACAATGAGTATGAGTCCGTGCTGCTTCAGCACCACATACGTAAAGCACACGGACTGCATACTCACTGCAGAAGGATTATGTGTGAAACAGGCGTGAGTCTTGTCGAGGTTTCCATTGGGAAGCTTCTTTAAAAAATAAAATAAAATTTCCTGAAGCAAACCCGGTGGCTTCAGCTGCATCCATGTTAGCACGTCACGTTCGATGTGGTAATTTCACAGTAGGCATACACAGAGGTTTAAAGACTCATTCTCGCCCCCTACAGATTCAAGTTTCAAGAGCAATTACATTAAAGTATATTATAGTTTACTATAATTGCTTGTCAGTACATTTAGCAGTACATTTGAACAATTTTTCAAAGACAACAGAAGTGATAATTACAGTATAAAGTGTAAGTCCAACTTAATTGGGTCAAAAAGTACTCTAAAGTTGAGCAACTTGCATTTAATTTTAATTTAACTGCAATACATTTTCATTTAATTCCAATTAACATTCAGTTTGCACTTGAGTATATATATATGTATATATATTTTTTAAATATATTGTTTCCCTATTAAGGATTTCCCTTAAGTTTTACAAACCAGATATTTCTTGTTTTACATATTTAGTTTCCATAGTGTAACATGAGAATCGCTGTATCATTGTCTCAGGTATGACCAAATGGAGGCAGTATTTTCCACTTAGACACACACACACACACACACACACACTGAAAGCCCTCACACTCTCAGAACAATGAGAGGATGAAGATTGGGTTTTAAATTGAACGCCATTGTCTTCTCAGATGCTGCTATCACCGCATTGATTTATCTCTCCATATTTTAGTTTGTCCTGGATACAATAGGCCATTATCACAATCACTGCCTGCAATTGCCCATTTATTTCTGCATTCATTTCGAAATTTTAATTGATGGCAACTGTTAATGATGCTGTCCAATTAAAAGCCATTAAATGAATGAAATGTTCAGCTGAGTTATTAAAGAAACAAACATCTTTTAGCAACATGATATATGAAGTCAACGTTGGAGTCTTTTTAGTTCATGTCACACTGTTTTGAGCAGAGAGACAGCAGAGCTGTCAATGACTTTTTTTTAATCGTATTTAATTTTATTTCATTTTGTTTTGTATTGTAACAGTAAAAAATAACTTTACTGTCACATTTGATGAATTTAATGCATCTTAAAAAAAAAAAAAAAAAAACAATAATACAAGTATTTATTAATTCATTTCATTCTTTCTTTATTTTTAATTTCCTGGATGGGACTGGCTTAATTTTTTTTCGAATGCAGGAAAAACTGTTTTCAACATTTATAATAATAGGAAATATTTTTCAAGCACCAAATCAGCATATTAGAATGATTTCTGAAAGATCACGTGACGCTGAAGATTGAAGTAAAGACTGCTGGAAATCCAGATTTACCATCTCAGGAATAAATTACATTCTAAAATTCACAGTTCACAATATTACTGTTTAATCTATGCCATGTGATTTCAGTCTTGGTGAGCATAAGAGACTTTCAAAAGCATTACAAACTAAATTAATAAATGAATAAATAATAATTAAAAAAAAAAACTTTTTTCTTTGTTAACCAGTAGTTTGTGTATGAATAGTGTTAGAAGTATCACAGAAAAAAAAAAAAAAAAAACCCTGCAGTGACACACAAAAACACATTTCTGGATATGGCTGGTTTCTGTTTATTGTTTGTTAGCGCAAAAGGAAGCACAAGCATGAGAGGCCAGTCGTGACCACCTCTGCCCCCCTGCCAGCCACATTTGAACTTATTATTCCATTAAATAAGGCGACCCATCGATACATATCTCTTGTTCACATGTCCAGACTCATGTGGCATCAGCTCTGGTCCTGGCATCATGTGTGTTGTTCAAACGGCTGCTGGGTGCTTCTGTGTCCTTCCCTGCCCTCCTCTCTGGCTCCAGCACCCGACACAGCAGCCAGACCATGTCATGCACACAGACTTCAGTTAGGATCATATTTTGAAGAATGTTGGGAAACAAACAGTTTTGGCCACCATAGAGAGGGGCACCATAGAGAGGGGCATCGTTGACAGCATAACCTGTAAAACTAAATCATCATGGCCTCCATAAAAAAGAATATTAATAAAAAAAAAAAAAATAATAATAATAATAATAATGATGTGTAATTATGTGTAAATAAGCCTTTACACAAACCTTGTTACAGTAACTAAAAGTCTAATGTCCATAAAGAAACTAAATAGTAATAGTAATAATCATTTATAAACATTTGCAACTGATGAATAGTTTTCACTTTAGATTGGGAACTGCAAACACATGATCACATAATTAATAGATTATTTGTTAAAATGTGTAAATAGAGGTCTTCAGAATAAGCACAGACCAAAATGAAGATCATTTGAAGTTAAAGTTTACTGACATTTGTAAGCATTTCAATTTACATTAAATAAGCATGTGTTAATCATATGTTAAGTAAATCCATTAGTAAACATTACCAAGCACATTATCTCATGTTTCTTGCTATGTGATTATATATTAACTAATGATCTGTTTAGCAGTATATAATGTTTGTTAATGATTTATAAATGAAAGTTTTTATAAAGTGTTACTTTTATTTCTTATTTGGAACACAAAAGGAGATATTTTACTTGCAATCCCAGCTACTATTTTCCATATAACAAATCTTGGCACTGACTTTTTGTTTTTTAATTAGTCTAATCGAAGAATTTAGTTTCCAGCTAAAAACAAATAACTCTCCCTATTCTGTTAGTACGTTATAGAAAAGATGATGCATATTCTTTTGAAGTCGAGTTTTAAAGTCTTCTGAAGAAAATAATCCTGTCTTTATTCATAGTAAAGAAACTAAATTAAACATTGACTAATCTCATATAGGGTTGGAACGACACAATGTTGAGTGAATGATTTTTGGGAGCAATAGACCTTCAAAGAGATATGAATAAAAAGGTAATTCTAGCATGAAAAATTACTGTAATGTTAGATATATTTTATAGATATACAAAATGTGGAAAATACTGTTTTAACTGGACAATGACTTGGGCAGTATCTATCAATCAATAATTATATATAAATTTTTTTATTATGTTTTATTTACTTATTTTTATTTTTTTTATTTAAATGATGTTTATCTGTCGATGGGATTTTCTGTAATAAAAAATGGCAACGTGTTTACTGTAATTTTGTCATATTTGAAGTGTAAGGAGAATGTCCCTTCAGCATTTGAACAAATACACTCATTCTCCATTTCCCATTGAAATAACAATTAGGGCAAATGACCATCTGATTAAATATTTCCCCCCAAATTTTGGTCTTGTCAAAGGGAGGAAAATTGCCAGGCTTGAATTAATAAGGGGGCTTAAGGAAATATAATCAGTGGTCTCAAAATAGAGATTTTTTAAAGAGGGGGAATTATGACTGTGGAGCTATTCAAAGCTAATTTAAAAATAATTATGTGTGCTGTTCTCATGACAGTCAGGAATAATTTAGTATTTGGCTCCATGTTCCATAATTGAAGAAAATTATTGTCATTATGTGCGTTTAATCATATTTCTGGTGGTCAGATGACATTGAGGAATGTGGCTCAGACCAGAACAACATAGATGGGTCATGTAAGTCTGTATATTTTATATGAATGCCTTTTCTTCTGAACAATAATCCATCTGTCAGTCACATATGGCACTGATCCAGCTCCAGATTTCCTGTTCGGAGAAGCCCTGGTCTGTGTGACTTCCTCTCTCTCCTGGTTCTGCTTTATATTTCATTTCTGCCCATATCGGCATTCCTGATGTACCTCAAACATTCCGACCTCAGCAGGGGAGTTACATCAAGAACAGGCTCTTTTCTTTTGCCTCCTGAAAACTGCGCCCACCCTGGCAATCTTTACTGATGAAGAGATGCATGATCACCAAGCACCAGAGAGTTACTTGCTTACATTTTTCAGGATTGCTATTCTATTCTAAGAATTCAAAATTCAATCTTATTACACCTATTAAAGTGCATTGCACACACACAATGTAATTCAAAATTTTGGGGTCAGCCCATTACTAACATCGTTAGTAATGCAGCTGAAAATTCAGCTTTAACAAAACAGGAATAAAATACATTTTAAAATATATTAATATAGGTATTTTAAATTCCAATAATATTTCTCAGTATTCCTGTTTTTTACTGTATTTTTATTCAAATGAATGCAGCCTTGGTGAGCATAAGGTACTTCTTTCAAAAACATAAATAAAACCCTCAAACATTTGAATGGAAGTGTGTAAAAACTTTTGCCAGTAAATTGTCTAATCTACATATTATCATTTTACTATGGGTGGCAGATTTGGACTCAATGCATTAGATATGATTTATGTGATTTTGAGCTGATTTATTCAAATAATCAAATGAATACTACAGGCAAACTAATATTTGAATGTGAAGAGGGAGATGTTGCCGTGTCTGAATCAGATGCCAAATGCTAAAGCATAACCAAGTGCTAGAAATGTTCTCTTCCAGGTTGAATATATGTGTGTATGCTAATTTATAGTGGGGCTGGAGAGTAGGGCCCTGGAAGTGCAGAGGCAGTGCTTCAAGTACAGATTGTCGGTGGCCTCTGGTGTGATTGCTGACCCAAGGTGAGGCTCTTAGTGATTTATCTCCTACAGTATCCCCTATCTTCTCTATGATACAGCCTGTACAGCAGACTGCCTGGGCCTTCGCTGGACCCCATAGTATATAATATAAGGCTGGATTTAAAGTACCTACAAACATCCAGTGTTCACCTCCATGCTCTAGCATACATCCCAGAACGCCCTTTATTGCAATCACACTGACTTATATTTTCTAGTATATCTTCTTCCTTTATCTTTTGTTCGCCTTTTCACTTTCCCTCCCTCTCTCATGCACATTCTTCCTTTTTGCTCCAAGCCCCACAGCTGTCTGAAGCTGAGGCTGGCTAATGAGGAAATATCTTCTCAGCTGAGTGGATTCCATGCCAAGAGGAAAACCTGCAGAATCAGCCCAACAGCTTCATCTGTCTAGTGTGTATGTGTGGGTGTGTGTGTAACGTGCTCGGCTCTGCCCTTAACATATTTCACCGCATGGGACAGCTGCTGACATCCCCATGCCCCGAGATCCTTCTGGAGCAGATTTACAGTGATTTTCAGTGCAATTATACCTGCCAGTTCTGACTGGTAGAGTTGCCCTCCTCAGCACACATGTCTTAATGCTGGGAAGCTGACCAAGGGCCTCCACCTCCAGATGGAGGGTGCAGGGTATAAGACTCACAGTCTTCCCTAGTCGCATGTCTCAGACTCTGCCTTTCGCATGCCCTGTGCATGCACCTGCAGCCCTGGACATCATTTACAGTTAGTGAGGAGTGAAAATTAGATCTCAGTCTTGTTGTCTGTCACCAGGAAGCACTTACGTGTTTCATGTTTGATGGAGATGGGTTTTTGTGCATGTGTGTCCACCCACAGGCAGGACTTTGGGGATCTTTCCAGGCTCGGTGTCAGTCGTAGCATGTCTAGATGAGAGTGGGTGACCCCTACAGTAACACCCAGAAACATCTGAGGATGGATTAGAAAAAAGAACATGCACTCATGGACTTTGATCTACTCTGAAGTATTGGCATGTGTTAATGTATACTACAAAGTGAAAATGTGAAGTTGTTACCTTATGAAGCCATTTCTTGTTACTATGCACCTTCAAAGGATGTGTTCATCCCTCCATTACTAATTCAAAACCATCACATTATAACTAGTACAGACTGCTCGGGCCATTTTCTAGGAGCTATGGAGTAACAATCCTGCTGAAAAATCCAGCATAAACCAGCATGAATTCCATACTGGTCAAGGCTCGTTTAGGCTGGTTAGTTCTGGTATAATGCTGGTCTGGCCTGTTCACCAGCACGGTCTGGAAGGGGTGAGAGTGAGTAGGCCAGTTGTCTGCATCCAAGTAGTGTGTTTGGGGACAAGCATTGTTTTTGCTAGTATATTTCTATATTTAATAGATTAATGAGGCAGAAACCATAAAATATTAAAACATGATTTATTGTAATATATAATTATAACTTTGTAATCACTTTAGCTACCTCTGTTGACAGTGGGACTGAACATTTTAGATGATTATATTATTAATCAATTTTATCTGTAGTCTTGAGTAAAAAAAGAAAAAGGAAAAAATCTAATCATTTTTGAAATATTGTTAATATTTTAATGGATTTATATTCTGCTTCAAATGATCTGTGCACAAATCAGTTGAAATCAGTTGAAAACAGCTTGTGTACACTGCAAAAAAAATAAATAAAAAAACCATTTAAAACCAGAAAACGTACTCGGTTACTAAACGTAACCTCGGTTCTCTCTAGAAGAGCGAACGAGTACTGCGTCTTAGCTAAGACGCTACGGGAAAAGTCTCTTTTCACGAAATACTGAAGCAAAAAATTATCCTTAATTTTGTATTTTTGTAAAGCGCATTTGCAGCAGTACACAGCCATAGGCGAGACGGCTCGTTCACTCATTGGCTGAGCGCAGGCTGATGCAACATCAGAACAATAAGGGTGTTCGCGCCCTTCTCGCCACTTCCCGCCGAAACGGGTGTGGCCCAACCTATAAAAGGAGCTCGAAAAGGCTGACTCACCTGATTTATTTCATCGCCGAAGCAAACCAGAGTGAATCGTACGCACGGCAGAGAATGCAGTACTCGTTCGCTCTTCTAGAGAGAACCGAGGTTACATTTAGTAACCGAGTAAATTCTCTTACGAGAGCTCTCTCGTACTGCGTCTTAGCTAAGACACTACGGGAACCCAATGTAAAACGCCGTGCGCGCAGGGATCACACACCAATAAACCTGAAGCAACGCCCAGGATTTACAGTGCACAGTCACCTGAGGGACTCACAGAGAGTCCAGGACAGGAAGGGGGGAAGCCCTCCGTCCCATATCTAGCAGCATCCGTAGATGCGGCAATATGACATCACACAGCCGAGGCAAGGCCTGACCAATGTGGCAATGCGGGTCTTATGCAATACTGCCCATATAACAGTCGGCAGCGCATAACGCTCACGAACTCAGAGTTCCCTTCAGGGCCCTGATTCGACTATACCGACAGCAGCCTTGCTTGCAAGGCGGGAACCTCCAGGTTATAGAACCTGATAAATGTAGACGGCGAGGCCCAACCTGCCGCCATACATATATCCTGCAAGGAGATCCCAGTAGACCACGCCCATGACGAGGCGACGCCCCTTGTGGAGTGTGCTCTGACGCCCAGCGGGCACTGAAGGCCCCTGGAAGCGTAAGCTAACGCTATAGCGTCAACTATCCATCTGGATAGAGTCTGTCTCGAAACAGCCATTCCCTTGGAACGTCCACCGGACAAGACAAATAGCTGCTCAGTCTGTCGAAAGGCAGCAGAGCGAGACACATAAGCTCTTAAAACCCTGACAGAGCAAAGAAGACTCGAGTCTCTATCCTCTCCTGACACCGGCAGGGCAGACAGGGCAATAACCTGAGCCCGAAACGGCGTGTTGAGGGATTTCGGCACATGACCATGCCTAGGTTCGAGTATGACCTTTTTCCTGAAGACTAATTGATTGGATAGGCTCAAAAGGGGGACACTTCATGGCCTCCAAAACCACCGCGAGGTCCCACATAGGGACTGACGGAGGTCTGGGAGGATTCAGCCTCCTAGCTCCTCTAAGGAAGCGGATGACCAAATCATTCCTTCCTATTGACTGACCGAGCGCTGTTTCATAAAACGCTGCGATGGCCGCCACATAACTTTGAGCGTGGATGGGGCTCTGCCCTTATCCAACATCTCCTGTAGGAAGGAGAGAACCTCCGTCACCTCACAACTAAGGGGTGAACATCCTCGAGCTGTGCACCAGCTGGAGAACACCGACCACTTCGAGGCATACAGACGTCGTGTCGACGGAGCTCTAGCCTGAGTGATGGTATTTAGCACTCCCACTGCGAGATCAGCGGGCAACCGTTGAGCGCCCACACATGGAGGGACCACAACTCCGGTTGAGGGTGCCAAATCGAACCCCTGGCCTGCGAGAGGAGGTCCCTCCTCAATGGTACTGGCCATGGGGCGACATCTGCTAACTGCATCAAATCTGGGAACCATGGCTGGTTCTTCCAAAAAGGTGCTACAAGCATTATTGAACATCTCGTTTCTCTCACCCGTTCTATCACCTGCGGAAGGAGGGAGACGGGAGGGAAAACATAAAGCGGGTAGCATGGCCATTTCCGTGACAACGCGCTTTCGTTCTTGGAAAAAAAGAACACGGGGCAGTGAGCGTTTTCGTGGGACGTGAAGAGGTCCACCTCCGCCCTGCCAAATCTCTCCCACAACAGCCGGACTGTTTGCGGGTATAGAGACCATTCGCCCGTAGGAACATTGCCTCTGGACAGCCTGTCTGGACCCAGATTCTGTAGCCCAGGCACATGCACTGCCCTCAGCGAACGCACGTCGCGCTGAGCCCAAACCAGGAGGCGTTCCACCAGCCTGTACAGGTTTCGGGACCCGAGACCGCCCTGGCGATTTATGTAGGACACCACAGACATGTTGTCCGAACGGACTAAGACGTGGTGGTCCTTGATTTGGGGACAAAAGCGCATCAGCGCGTTCTCCACTGCCAGCATTTCCAGACAGTTGATATGATGGAGCTTTTCCCGTTCTGACCACAGGCCAAAGGATGGTCTGCCCTCGAGCAGCGCTCCCCATCCCGAAGTGGAGGCATCCGTCGACACCATCTTCACATTGGGGCAAGTCCCCAGGCTTACACCTGATCGGTACCAGCCGTTCGCTGTCCAAGGTGCCAGAGCTGTGACACAGCTCTGATTGACCTTGAGATGCAGCCGGCCAGACGCCCACGCTCTGCCGCGGCACCCGCGTCTTCAGCCAGAACTGCAGGGGGCGTATGCGGAGCAGGCCCAGCTGCAGAGCCGGAGATGCTGAGGCCATGAGGCCCAGCATCTTCTGACAGTGTTTGAGCGACACGGTCGCGCCGCAGCGGAAAGAACTCGCTGCGCGCTGAATGCCCATCACACGCTGTGGTGACAGCCGCGCCGTCATGGAACACGAGTTCAGAACTATACCCAGAAACAGAATCGTCTGACTGGGGTTCAGCGAACTCTTCGCCCAATTGACACTGAGGCGAGCTTCTCGAGGTGATCGAGTAAAACGGCCCTGTGGTCCACGAGCTCCGCTCGTGATCGGGCCAGAACCAGCCAGTCGTCCAAATAATCCAGCACTCGCATGGCTCTGAGTCTGAGAGGAGCGAGCGCTGCATCCATGCACCTCGTAAACGTACGAGGAGCCACGGACAAGCCGAACGGCAGGACTGTAAACTGGTATGCCTGGCCCTCGAAGGCGAATCTCAAATATCGCCTGTGGTTTGACGCTATCTGTATTTGAAAATACGCGTCCTTCAGATCTATTGACATGAAACAGTCCCCTCTGCGAATCTGCGCGAGGAGTTTCCTGGTCGTAAGCATTTTGAAACTGCGTTTCATCAATGCCTTGTTCAGCTGTCTTAGATCCAGTATGGGCCTGAGACCCCCGTCTCTCTTGGGCACCAGAAAGTATCTGCTGTACAGCCCCCCCTCGCTTTGAGCTTGAGACACAGCCCCTTTGCTCAACAGTTTGATATTTCGGCCCGAAGTATGTGTGCTACTTATGTTTTGACCGTAGTTTCGACGCGCGCTGAAAAGCGCGGAGGGCGTCGAAAAAACTGTAGCGAGTAGCCTCTCTTTATAATGCCTAGCACCCAATCCGAAACCCCTGTAAGCGCTGACCATGCATCTGCATGAATGGCTAAGGGCTGGATGCGAAGCGCGCTCTGTTGACTAGGCAACGGCGGTGCTCGGGTGTGCTGCGCATTTGAGGCGGGGAGCGCGCTGATCACAGCGGGCAGATCACTCCTCCTCGACCCCGTCCCGGCGCTTAACCGACTGGCGGAAGGCTGAGCAGGTCCCGTGGGATGCATATGTGCACATTTACCATTTTCAACTCGCTGTCTGCCTGTGCAGAGCGTACGTGCACGGGCCTCATTTTTACAGAAGCCACGCGCCGTATGTGACATAGTGTATGTGGGCACTGGGGAGTGGGCACGTTTACTATGCGGCGCGCTCGACCGATCTGTGTCGATCTTATGTGCGCGAGCCCTGTGTGCAGGGCTGTGCTTACATGTGGAGATGGGCACTGAGTAGTGGGCATCGTCACTGCATTTATAGCACCATCGGCCGTGGCCGGACGAGCGCCCACAGGTTTTGTTTTTACAGAAACCACATGACGCGTGTGACATAGTAATTGTGGGCACTGAGGGGTGGGCACGCTTTCTATGCAGTGTGCGAGATCGACTTGAGTCGCTTTTATGGGCGCATGCCCTGTGTGCAGGGCTGTGCTTACATGTGGAGATGGGCACTGAGGAGTGGGCATCGTCACTACATTTATAGCACCATCGGCCGTGGCTGGACGAACGTGCACGGGTTTCGTTTTTACAGAAACCACATGACGCATGTGACATAGTGATTGTGGGCACTGAGGAGTGGGCACGTCTACTATGTAGTGCGCGTGATCGACTTGAGTCGCTTTTATGGGCGCGAGCCCTGTGTGAAGGGCTGTGCTTTTATGTGGAGATGGGCACTGAGCAGTGGGCATCGTCACTACATTTATAGCACCATCGGCCGTGGGCGGGACACCAGAAATTACACCTTTTTCGGGAAATATCTGGGCAGCCGTGATAACGGTTTTTGTGTGCAGGCAAGCGGGCAACCGTACAGGCTTGCGCATTGCAAAAGACGCTGAAACAGTCACAATCTCTGGAACTGAAACAGCGGCGCGCTTAGGTGAGAGCCCGGCCACAGCGGAACTCGTACACCGGCGCTTCGATGAAGCAGCCATCGTGTGTAGTGCAGACGCAGCGTCATGCAGCATGCATAGATGGCTTTCCTAGGATGGTTTCGGGGCTCCCGGCCTCACCGTAATCCTCTGCTGCGGTCCCCGCGGCGCGGGGCGACGGCCGGTAGAGCGAGAACGGGGGTCTCGAGCTGCGTTGGTGAAGCTGTCGTGATAATGGCTTTTGTGTGCAGTCAAGCGGGCAACTGTGCAGGCTTGCGTGTTGCAGAAAATGCTGAGACAGTCACAATTCCTGGAACTGGAACAGCGGCGCGCTTGGGTGAGAGCTCGGCCACAGCGGAACTCTTACACCTGCGCTTCGATGAAGCAGCCATCACGAGTAGTGCAGCCACAGCGTCACACAGCATGCTTTAGATGGCAACACCGCTTTTGCCGCCGTCCAGCAGAGGACGGACAAAGGTGCGTCGCTATCGCCTGTTCCACCGGCGGAAGTGACTGGTAGTTCCTGTTTTTAGCATCATCAGTGTGGAGAATGCTAGTGAGACAGACGAACGAGTTCGCGCTGATATGGAGCGTTCCAAGCCTTCGCCACCTCTTCGTGAAGCTCAGGAGGAAATGAGGCGGGCTTTGAGAAGTACGCTCATCCGAAAGGGAAATACCATCCAGCCGGGAACGAGAGGGGGGGGCGCTGGTGCAGACCACTCGCGGCCGAGACTCGTCGCGGCCAACGCGAGCATTCGCCCCGGCTCCTTCTCGATGTCAGCTCGTCTGCTGGGCTTCTGAGCAGAAGGCGCGAGATCCTCGGAGCTCTCCCAGCCCTCACTGCCCGAAGCTAGCAAAGTGCGTGTGTCCTCTTCCCCCGACGCGGCCCTGAGATCGACTTCTTTGGACGACGCGCCGGCAAACAGCGGGCGCTGCCCACCGGGAAGCGACGCGGGGGGGGGGGGGGGGTGGGGGGTGCGGTGAAGCAGGGCGAACCGGCAAGCTCGGTTGAGCTGAAGACGGTTCCGGAATCCGCTGGAAGCGACGCTTTTACGGCGCCTCAGCGCAGCGGAGAATGCAGGCTCAGAGAAAAAGGCCAGAGAGTCCTCAGAGTCACCATGGCAACAGCTCGCAGTGAGGGCATCCGCCGTCAGCGAGCGCGAGCGCTGCATGATCTTCACCCATGCAGGAGACACAGATGACGTACCGGTCTCCCTTGCTGAGTGGGGCTATGACGAGCCGCAGGAAGGCATCTTAAAAAAGACGCGAGCTCTTTTACGAGTGTGTGTCGCAGGGCGAACACACACACACATAAAGAACAGCTGGACAACAGAATTGAAAGGATATAGGCGCCGGACAGCGCAGCAGGAACGGCAGTGGAAGGCGGCGATGCCAGCAGCTTCAGAATGGCTCGTCCCGCTGATATGCTTTCTCAGACGGCGCTTGCTTCCTCCGTGATCCAACGATGCGTGAGCTTCGCTGAAGAGATGAAAAATCAGGTGAGTCAGCCTTTTCGAGCTCCTTTTATAGGTTGGGCCACACCCGTTTCGGCGGGAAATGGCGAGAAGGGTGCGAAGCGCCCTTATTGGTCTGATGTTGCATCAGCCTGCACTCGATAGGCTGTGCAGTTGCCGCAGAACAAGCCAATGAGCGAACGAGCCGTCTCGCCTATGGCTGTGTACTGCTGCAAATGCGCTTTACAAAAATACAAAATTAAGGATAATTTTTTGCTTCAGTATTTCGTGAAAAGAGACTTTTCCCGTAACGTCTTAGCTAAGACGCAGTACGAGAGAGCTCTCGTAAGAGAACCAAAATAATAGCATAATCATAAACAGTTTGTTCAAAAATGGGGTTATAAGAAATGCTATTGTTAATAAAGAGCTCTTGATAATGAAAGTTCAAAATTGAAAATTGCTGTTTTTATTTATTTCATTCGCAGTTGATTTCATCTAAGGCTGTGAGTCAGCTGTAGTTGTGCTGTCTGCTTGTCTCTTCTCTTCTCTTTTTTTCATTATCATCTTTATCTTCAGTGATTCTGCTTGTTAACTGCAAGTGCCATCACTAATGGTCAATCTTGTAAAGTGAATCTACTTTATTTCAATAATTGCAACACTGTTTTAGTGTTACTTTTTTCTATGGATTGGGACCATTTGATAACTGAGAAGTGTTTAACACAGGGTTTTGCTGTGGCATTAAACATTCTTATTATTATTATTTAATAAAATAATTTATTAAAATCAATTGGATAATTGGTCTGTATTTAACTGTGAACACACACAAACACATAACATGATATGATATGTAACATGTAGCAACTGTACTTACTGTATGTTGGTGACCAGCAATGCTGGATTTTTGGCAAGGAAGGGGGCTGTAACTGTGTGTCAATGATTTATACAATAGTTCAAAAGAGAGTAAAGTTAATATTGTCTAATTTTTATTTTTGACACAATGTTGCCAGTTTTTTGTTTTGGTCTGCCACTTAAAAATAGTTCCAAATGAAGCCAAAGCAGACTCATTGCAATGCATGCAAATTATTGTCACTTAATCATTTGCTGATTCATTCTACTGGTCACCTGTTTTGTTTCTGAATTATTATTATTTTTTGAATCGATCGAATTAATATGTGAATGATTCAGAGACTCATAAAGACTCTCTTTTCAGCACTTGAAAGTGGCATAACTATGCAACTTGTAAAATTTCCCCCACTAACACACTGCAACTAATGCAGACAAGCAGTTAGTATTTATTTTGTGAACACTAAAAAAGGTATGTCCTGTGTAAATTACATTCTCCTTGTCATCACACGTCAGTTGCATTACTTCACGCTATTCACAAATCCTCTCCTGTATCCTCATGGAATAGTTAAGTATCCATCGTATACATGCTTCAGAATCTCATCAGAAATAGTAGGTCATCCAAATACTTTTTTGGTTACTCTTTTAAGAATACTGTCTATTCGGACATACTTCTTTTGTCACATGCAGTTTTTTTGCCCACTATCACAGCTTGTGATTTCAAATGAAGCCCCAAAACTTATCAGCACTTTTGGAACACTGTTCAACCAATCATATTTAAGCACTAGAACTAACTAAATAGAGCTAAAAAGATACGTTATTTATCATATTTTAATTCACACTTTTTATTCTGACTTCTATAATAGTCATATTGATGTCCAAAGTCAGTATGCATCTTCCGTATCTGATTAATTGAATCTTCTGACCTTTGATCTCTCTCTCTTATAATAGGCTGGGGCCTCTTTGGCTGTGCCATATATCACCTTTAATATCCATCTATATACCTGGCCATAAAAAAAAAAAAAAAACCTGAATTGCCTGTCTAAGCTAATCAGAGAGTCTGTAACCAGAGCGAGTCTTGCACTTGACAATTGACAAAGGAGGTTCATGAAGGATGCATGCGAGAGATTTCTACTGTGTTTATGGCAACCATCTTATCTGTGTATTTGCTACCATGTGAGTGGTATGTTGAGCGTGAGCAGGAGAGACAGAGAAAAATAGAAAGGGAGAATAGCACAGCAAGACAATGCAGGTGAAATCAGGAAGAGAAGGTAATATAAGAGGTGGGGGACGTTGTCTCTAGAAGGGAATAGCAATATCCTCTAGTATTCATACTGTCTCCATACATACTACTCCAACAGTAAACCTATTGTTATTCTTTTAAGGGGCTCATCCCTCATTTTCTGATTAATGTCAACAGTTGGGGACAGTGTGAAGAATAAGTCTAATTGATGTACAGTAATGTATTTGTCAACAGAAAGCTGTCCCAGCTGGCCCTACATGATGACTCTCACAACCATCTGTTTGAGGTTTGTGAATGCCTCAACGGAGAGCTCGGTTATTGAGATCATTACCAATTTGTGTCCTGAACAATTTTACGACTTTGCCTGGGTGAATGAGGCATGGTTTAGTAGAAAGGAAATACACCTGAACAGTGCACATTTGATTAGATTAAACATACAGGGTGGCTGGGAAGTGCATATGCTCCAACATATTGATGAGTGATTCTTTTGTAGACCACTCAAGTCTGGTTGGTGTCATTTCCTGATCCCGTTCAACTAAATTACATTTAAAGGAGTCATGACCCACAATTTGCACTTTTCCACGAGAATCAATGTATGTTATGATTGCCTAACGATTATACATTGGCCGGGAAGCCGATATTTAAAAGTGATGCGTTTGTTTACCTCAGGGTTTATAAACCAGCGCGCGTGCACGCGCACTCAAATACGAGATTTTGATTTCAGCCCCGACTTGACGTCAAGACGGGGGGAGGAGATACCAAATATGGACAACGCAGCAGGAAGCCGCGCCCTGCTGCTCTCCCCCTCTCCACCTCATATTCATTCGACAAAGAAAGATGGAGAAACGTAGTGCACACCTGAGTTGCTCTGTGGTTGACTGTCATAAACAACATGCAAATGTGTTTTCTATACCAAAAACGGACGAAACTATCAAGGACCAGAGGATGAAATTCATTTTTAATGACGCGGTTCCTACAACCATTTCAACCGGCGTATCGTTTGGTGTCTGCGCTAAACATTTTACACAGGATTCATTCACAAATTTTGGGCAATATCAGGCTAAGTTGGCCTCGAAGCTCCGTTTGGGAAAAGGTGCCATCCCCACCATCAGAGACTTGCCTGAAATTGAAACGGTAAGACTGTGTTTTATTGCTCTACTGTGTGTAACAAACAACAGCTAACTGCTAATGCGGCTATTGTATGTAACGGCAGCCAACATCGCATCAGATCTCGCGAGACAATAATGCCTTTAGAAATAAGGGTCTGAGGAGCTCTGTGTTTATTTTTTTTTCAAATTTTCTTTTTTAGAAGTGCCTGAAAGACTATAATAGAGCATTGGGTATCCAAGATAACACGAGGTGATGACTCCTTTAATTTAAGTATATTTGTATATTGCTTTTCACAATACAAATCGTTTCAAAGCAAATTTTCTTACCCATTCTGTCTTTATTTTCCTTTTGAAGGTGAGCTTTATGGCCTTGTTTTCCTTTAGAAGGTGAGCTTTATGGCAGTGTTGTAGTACTACAGACTACAATTATTTTGTAATAGACTACAAAAATTACTACATATTTTCATGGCCTTGTAATGGACTCGGGGGCATTTGAACTCAGTCTTGACTCAATCTAAAGACAACAGTCATCTGTGCCGAATCGTGCATTTGATCCACTCTGTGCTATCATTTCTCTGGGCCGGAGCACACTGTGCATTTGCTGTCCATATTTGCATAATACTTGAAGTGCTTCATTTACTTTAAAGAAAGGCTATTTGTCTGAATTAATTAGTTCTCTGTCTTGACTCTGAATCAACTCTCTTCTGGTCTTGGTCTTGACTTTAATTTAACCTACTTAGGTCTCAGCATGGACTCAGACTTGAATTAGCTGGTCTAGACTTCAACACTGCTGTACGGCCAAAAGCATATTGGGAGCAAGAAACCACAGCCATGCTTTCCACAAGATGCTGGAATATGGATGCAGTGATTTGATCCCATTAAGGCAATTTACAAAACAAAACCCAAAATTTCATGCAACTGTAGTGACAGATCCTCTGGTATTGTACATTTTTCTCCATCTTGAGTTACCAAATACAACAGGAAGGTCCAGTCCTGCTCCTGAAGTGTCATTGTTCTACAGAGTGTAGCTCCAACTTTCCCCAACACACTTGCCTGGAAGTTTTTAGCAATCCTGAAAACCTTGATTAGGTGGTTCAGGTTTGTTAGGAGCTAAATTTCACAGGATGATGGTCCTCCAGGAGCAGGATTGAACACCCCTGAAACAGGATATTTGGGAAACTAGATTTTTTACAGAAGGTTTCACCAGTCTTGAAGAACCCCAGAATGGTGCCTCAAGGAATGTTTTTTTTTTTTTTTTTTTTTTTTTTTTTTACAGTGATGCATCTCCGTCACTCTATCGCTGTCTTGACTCTAGGCCTAGACTGATGAATAATAAACAGGCTTGCCTCTCAATATTGCTCACTGTAGGTCCAGAGATGACAACCCAGCTGGAAGGTGTCCATTTTTCTGGTGTAGACAGAGGGGCTCCACCATCAGCAAGCGCTTACATGGAACACAGTCCCCATGCCCCACACTGACAGCTCCCCTCTCTTGTGCCCTTTCCAGTCAGCATGCAGACACTGAACAGCCAGCACACATCCATATTAATAGGGCAATGCTGAATGTCATGTTTACCTGTCAAGGTCATGATTAGTATGAACTGTTATCAGGTATGCAAGTAACCCCCTCCACCACCAGCACCAGTGCCACCACCCTTAAACTGTCACCCTCACGAGTGTCTCGAAACGAGAGCAGTCAACAAAACCATCTAACAGGAGAGCCTTTGATTCTCCATCTCTATTTATTCTAATGTATCTCGGCATTACAACAGTAGCTCATAAAGAAATTTTTTAAAAAAAAGGTTTTATTGTTCGGCTGCCATCTCTGTCTTTGATCAACATGCCAATTACAGAGGGTAATTTTCCTGCTCTCTTTTCTCCTCTCTTAAGAGGTTTTCTGCCAAGTGGAGGGAGTTGACACCCGCTTGACAGATTCTTTTTTAATTCTCTTTTTTTTCCCTTTCTGTTTTATCATTACAGTTACACACGCTCAGGAATTTCATTGTCTTTCACCCCTTTCTCCCTGATAGTTCCGTAAAAGAAGTAAGAGAAAAGAAAATCAGTTGACTCAATTGGGAATGTCACAGAGGAATCTTTAACCTGAATGGAAGCGTTTTGACTCCTCTTATATGAAATGACAGATGAGGATGCAGTCTGTCTTCATCGAGGTAGATGTACACAGACAAGTGTTCCTCTCCCCTAACTAGTGCACGGATCTAAAAATAAGAAAATAAAACAAACTAACATGCTGGGGGCAGATGGGAGATGGAGGGGTGCTTTTTTCATAAACAATATATGAGTTGCTTTTTGCAAGTCAAATCCTTAAAGATTCACTGTTTGCTTTCTCTTCTCAGCATCTTTTAAAATGCACTACTGCGTGCCAAAGGAAATGGCAGGGAAACATCAGAGCGGGCAGGCAGTGTGTGTGTGTGTGTGTGTATGCACAGTGTATTAATAAACAGAAAACAACGCATTAACAATATAACAGCTGACATAAAGATTGCCGCCTTGCCTGTGCACCCTGTGCACCCTGTGCGCTCAGTTCTGTCTTTTTTCCCAAAGTGGCCCTGGAGAAGTTTGCCAAAGTAAATTCACTCTGTTGCATGATCAAACTCCCATCTGCATCCTTACACGGCTGTGGTCTTCTGCAACTAGCAATAGCCTGCTCCCGTAGAAGCTTCCAGAATCTGTGCAATACCACAGGAGAATGTCCAATAATTAGGTTTTACCATTAGCCCCCATAGGCCCGTACCAACCCACCCTCACACGTCACTGTTAAAAGTGGAGATGAGTTGTAACTGGCAGTTGTGCAGTGACCTGTGTGCATCAAAACATCCTTTCTTTATTGGGTTGTCTCCTGTCCACACTAATGGCCACAGGGGGCTGAGCCTCGACTTCACTTGACCAGCCCTCACAAAGCCAGGTCTCTAGAGCCGACAGGCGGAATGGAAATCACGTTATCCTACCCCAAACAAAAACACGTATACACATACCCACAGAAATTGTGCATTTCTCTTGCTTTTTGCCCAGATATCAGTGGTAGGTGTCACCTTGGCTCATTATTGTTTACTAGCAATTGTCATTGGGGCGACGTGTCAAACGTCGTTTTATTCAAACGTTTTATTCAAACACTCAAATTACTATTATAATTATAATTATAAGTAGTAATAGTAGTAGTAGTAGTAGTATTTATTTATTTATTTATTGACATAGTAATGCCATGTACACAACAAATCTGTTAAAATAGATTCATAATAACATTCATATATAATAGTACCATGCTATTATACCATTACTTTACCTGGTACTTTTTTGTAAGGATCCAAATTCAGAGTTCTAATCACTTACTTATTTCAATGTCATGACTGATAAATAATTTAATACTACCAGTTTAATTCCCTACATTTACCTGACTTAAGGGCATGTCATTATGTTTTCACTTATGAGCCTTTAGACTCAATAAAGAGTGCTGGAAATGTTCCAGTGTGGACCAAACATCTTTTTATCTACTGGCTTTGTTAGACTTTCTTCATGTGTCCATTTGAATAAGCTTAGTATTAAAGATTGAGCAGCCTTGGTCAGTCCACAACACCCATACACACACACACACACACACACACAATCTAATGCCCTTTTAACAGTGGAAATGTAGGCCGCTGAAACTGGCAGAGTGATTGCCCTTAGGCCTGGAAGAGCAAGGAATTGAAGATGAATTAAAAATACATTAGCCATCATCATGGCTCGGGCCCATTGACATGTTATATTTTTTTCTTTCTCTCTGCATTTTGATGGCCTCTTTTCATTTACTTAGGCTGCCCTATGCCAGGAGGTATAGCTGCTCATCTCCACAGTACCCTGAACAATGCTTCCACTTAAACACACATACACACACACCATCGATCTCTCGCACATTATTTGCTGGGTGATGAACATCCCCCCTTTGGAGCATCACAGCAGGTGGAAGCTGCAGCCCCTCGGCCAAGTTTTTTTTTTCTTTTTATTTAATCCATCTCAACTTCCATGTCATATTTTCCTCTCTTTAATTGATACACAGCCCAGCGCTGGTGCCCAGTACAGCATTATAAGGCTTCTCCTCCAATAGACCCTTATCCTCCTCTAATAGGCGTCTCTCTCCTCTGAGGCCCTCAGCTGTGTCTGGCCACTGCTGCCTCTCTGCTCTGAGGCATCTCTGCGTAGCCCATTAGTTCTCTCTCCCTCCTCCAGTCCGGGCCCTACATCACTACCCATGTGTACCTTGGCCATATTAGGAGGGATGCTTCCTTGGTAAACATTCATCTCACAGGTTTTCAGTTTTCTGAGGTGTGTATGGTGAGGAGATACTGTCTTCGGTGAAGTTTCTCTGCTCGCAGTAGCCCAGGGAGGTATCAAATGCTGTAGGGCTTATTTAAACTATTCGTCACCTCTATACTTTGCATTGGTAATCAACTGGGATCTTAACTAGGTTTTGTTGTTGTATTCGTTGTTGTTGCACATTGTCATTTGGGTAGGGGTGAGGGGGTTGTTCTGTCTTCTAGTGAAACAACCAAACAAAAAGCGCATTCCTGGCAGCTATATGCTCCTTTTTTAAGTCATTGGGGTAAAAAGTGCTGAAGTGCTATGAGGAGCAAAGAAGTGTTTTGAAGTGTTTGAGCAGAAATGTAACATATTGACCCTTTCTATATTGCAAATTTCACATAATAAATAACACCTTCAAAAATTGACATTTCATCAACAGGGCTGATTCTGGAATATTTTTATATGATTTGTTATACCGAACCTCAAAATGAAATATTCTAGCACAGTGATTCTCAACTTTCAAGGTCCTCTATTGTCAAAGTCAATATTTGAAGGCCTCTTACACACAGCTGAGGATTTTTCCTTTTGTACTTTTCCTCAAATATAACAAAGATGTTTCTTTTTTAAATGGTTGGTGATTAAAATGCATTAATATTAATGTGTTACTGTAGAAATATTCGTAGCTAGTCATTCTGATCAACTATATAGGAACATAACCAAATAAGGAGACACAGGAATGACTACAGGGACAAAAAAAAGTACAAAATTCTTATATATATTACCCTCCCAGAAGGTGTGTCCACTCAGCGTAACAACAGAGGAAGGCATAGGTGACAACATGGGGGGAGGCTCTGGAGGAGGATGTAAATCTGGGAGATGGATGACGAGCATAGTCCAGGGAGGAGATGATGGAAAGATGAGCCTACGAGGAGACAGGAGGGGTTTGGAGCAGGAGGAGTCCAGCTGGTCCCAGGCCACAGCCATAACAGTGTCCCATGGTGGAGCCAACGGTGAGAAGTGGTTTGGCCGCCGGCTCCAGGGGGCCGACCAATGAAGTGGAGGGGGAGCCCGAGGTGGAGAACAGAGCTGGTGGGATGGAGTGATGAGTAGAGGGATACTTCGACCATGGCAATGCTGGAGGATGGCAGTCCCACGGGGCTCGCACTGCAATGATGGCGGGCTGAGGGCAAGCAGAGGGGCTGCCAGATGACAGTGGTGGAGGATGTTGGAGCGGGTGAGAGGGCGGGCATTTTCGAGGAGTAGGCACCGGAGGGCACTTTTGAGGAGCAGGCACTGGAGGATCAGAAGCCCCTCACGGCTGGATGAGGGAACCAAGGACGAAGGAGGGCTGGATGCGACTAGATGAGATGACAGAGAGACGGGAGGAGACAGTTCAATCTCCAGGACAGAGTCCTTAGTCTTTAAGATCCCCCTCCTTGTTTTGGCCCTTTCAGCATTCCTGCTCAACTCACCCTCAGCTGCAGTGCAGGAGGTTGAGCTCCTCTCCGCGCTCACACCATCCATGGCTTGCTCCCTCATGCTGGGCATTGTCGCCAGCTCTCGCAACTGTTCTCACGGGTTGGGCTCAACTTCTGAGGGTGATCCTCTTGCTCTGGCTCGCAGATTGCGGTGGGAAATGGCTCTGTCATCGGTGGGCTCAGGCTGATGCTCTGTACCATGGGTAGATGGTGGGCTGGGCTCTGGGTCAGGAGTAGCTCCATTTCTTGCCAGAGTCCACTCCACAAAGGCGGTGAAATTAGCACGGAGACCGTCCTTGAATGGTGGCGTTCTGAATGGGATGTTTAAACTGGTGTCGTATAAGGCACAGAGCACATCATCCGGGTAGTTGGTCAGGCTTGCCAGGACCATGAACAGTCTGATGTGGGCCCCGAGCGATCTCTCCCTCTGCTCAAGCAGGAGGAAGAGTTATTCCGGGCAAAGGAGGGGATCCATGGGACACAACGGAAACAAAAGGACTGGGAAAAACTGGAAAACAAATTGAGGGGAGTCAAACGGAGGTAACTACCTTGGTCTGGTCTTCTGTCACAATTCACTGTGGGAGGAATGAGAGAGAAACCTGGGGTACAAGCAAAAGTCTTTAATCCAGGAATCACAGGGGAATACAGAACATCCAACAAGTAGACCTGGCAGAGACAAGCTGAACCGACTAGGACTTTTATACAGGGGATGATTGGAGAAACACAGGTGTAAGGGGAGACTAATTAAACTAAACAAGGATAGGAACATAACCAAATAAGGAGACACAGGAAGGACTATGGGGGCAAAACAGGAACAAAATTCTGACAACTAAGGACCACTGCAGCCCCAAAAAACACAAAGAGACCAAAGAAGTGAAAAAGACGGGTCACACCTGACACAGAGATATTGAAAAAGTCAGTGCACCATTTGAATCCTCACCCACGCGTACATAGATAGATTGGCAAAGCAGTTTGTTCTACCAAATTTAACAATGATATATCATCATCACAACTTTTGGGGGAGATCTATAAAATCAATGGCTCCACAAGTTGAACAGGATTAGTATTACTTACATGCTGAGAGGGTGTTAAAGCTCTTGGGTATGGATTGGAATGGCGGCTCGGATCAATGGCATTTGTGGACACTAAGCTCAATAACAAGTCCTTCCAAGAACTGGAAAAGGAAGAAGAAAGAAAAAGATGTGAAAAGCAAATTTGCCAGGAGAGGAGCTAATATCCTGTATGCGCTTGGCTGAACATGAGCAAAAGAAAGAGAGGAGCAGGAAGAGAGAGAAATTGAGGCAGTGAAGAGGTAGAGAGACAGCCAAGGGGTGCGAGTATGGATTCCTTTCCTTTTAATTGTATCAATAGAGTTCTAGGTGACTTTATTGATAATGTGCCTTCATGAGTATTGGCAGATGGACAAAACAAATTAACTGAACCATCAGTGTGAATCAGAACTACTGTACCGCCCCTCAATACTAACTGAATTGGGACTGATCTGTCATTTAAGATGTATATACAGTACATTACATCTTTTTTAGAGACAAGTGTGTATGCTCAAAGTGGAGGGAATTATTAATTGAATTCAGACGAACAGATGGTCCATGTGCCAGGTTATTCTTTCTGTGTGTGTTCGTACAGAAGGTAAGAGGGGGTGTGCAGATGCTGTAAATTGATCTGCAAAAGTCAAATTTCCTGTTTGGTGCTGAAGACTGTTTGGTCCTGACAACATGACAAAGGATGACGTGTTTAGATAATGGAGATGTTTGCCCATGGGATAGCATTAATCATGAGAAGAATGACCAATAGCTGCCTCAAGATGAAACAAGTTAAGCAGGACTGATACAACACATGCTGCTGTTCAATAAATGTTCAACTGGACAGTTATTTTGATAACAAAATATTATTTGGACAGTAAGTTTTATAGAATTGTGCACCTTCAAGTCCAGCTATACTTTAGTATATGTAAATAAGTAAATAAAAGTAAAGTAAAAGTAAAGTAAAAGTAAAATATAAGTAAATATATGTTGCTGTAAAAAAGAAGAAGAAAAAAAACGGTTTAAAGAAAGTCTCTTAGGCTTACAAAGACTGCATTTATTTGATAAAAAAATACAGTAGAAAACAGTAATAATGTGAAATATCATTTTGATTTAAAATAAAATTGTTTTCTATTTGAATATATACTGATATATACTGATATACATTTACAAATATATATATACACACATACACACACACATACACACACACACACACACACACACACACACACACATACATACATACATACATACATGTACACACACATACATACATACATACATACATGTACAGTATATATATATATATATATATACATACATACATACATGTACAGTATATATATATATATATATATATATATATATATATATATGTAATAATATGTTTAAAAAATTCAGGATTCTTTGATGAATTGAAAGTTCAAAAGAACAGCATTTATTTGAAATAAAAGTAAAATCTTTTGCAACATTACAACTCTCTTTAATCTAACTTTTGAACAATACACTGCATCTTTGCTGAATAAAAGTAGAAATTGACGTTTAAACACATCTTAATACAAACTTCTTAACTTCACAATTTTCCCATGAATATGATAATCTTAAAATGGCTAGGGCCAGAAGTTAAAATGACCCAATACAGTACCATCATTCTCTGTTATTTCACCAGGATCATGGTACGATTTAGCAAAGAAAATCTAATTTAAAAAAACAAAAGCACTTGTGTTGTATATATACCCCTGATAACTATAATAAGTACTACCCTGATAAACTATAATTTTCATAGTATTTTGAGACCATTAAGTGAAGCAAAAAAGCACAGCGAAGACAGAAAATAAACGAATCACAGCTTAAATCATTTTAATATTTGATATTTGCTAACATCGACTACAATGAAGTCCTTGAATTAGATTAATAAGAGAACTTGACAAAGGGCAGATAAACTGTTTTCACAAAATACTGCCAAGAAGAGATTTCACTCTTCTGAAGATAATTTGCTCTATTAATTATGAGTTTTACATTTGTAAAGCCCCAGATCAATCACCGGTACTAAAGCACGAGTGGTTCTCATTTGCATATAAAATGCATTTCTCCATCTGTCAAGTCACTCAGAGTGAAAAGCTTTTCTTTTTCCATCTTTTTTTTTCTTTCTCTTTTTGTTGGGGACCAGTCTGTTTGCTCTTTGATTACACATTCAAACACTGACCAGGCCCTTGTCCAAACAGCACTACTGGAGAGCAGCTAGAGAAGAGTAGTCAAACATCTCTCCTTCCCTGCAGTACAACGTCACATCACTGTGGTGGGGTGCCCGTACACACGGCCAACACAACAAAAGTGGGAGACACGGGGGGAAAAGCGAAAGACAGTGAGGCAAAGAGCAAAAAACGAGAGGAGAGCTTGAAAGACGGACTCTGAAAGAGTTCTAATGAAAGCCTCATAACTGCCTCAAATGGTGCCAGTCTTTGCACCCCTGTTTTGATAAAGATGAGAGATGGAGTGAGCAAAAATAAAAGGTGGTGTAATTAAACAGCCTAATGAGTTTGGGGGGCTTTTGTGACCGCCGAGGGTTCTTAAAGCAAAGGGTGTATTTTATGGCTGGAAAATCTTCTTTTTCAATACTGTCAAAGAAGTTTCTTGCAAAGTAGTTATCACAGCATGTCAAATTGCTCTAGCTCAAGAAATAATTTGGATTTTTTTCCCCTCCTCACAGAGTGCTCCGAAACAAAAGGCACCCCTCTGGTCTAATTTGCCTTGGTAGGGTCCCTCTGGGTGGGGGGTCCGCATGGACAGAGAGAGCCCTGTCTTCTCACTGGAGGATTAGAGGGCCAGGAGGGGGCGAGGTGAGGAGGGGGGTTGAGGGGTGACACAGTCCCCTTGCAATTTCACCCAAAACGCTGCAATTGTCTCTGAGCTTGAACAGGGCAAAGCAACAACGCTCATTTTCCCCTCCATTCATTATCTCTCCTGTATTTACTTATCTTTGTCTCAAAATGGAAAAAAAAAATCAAAGTGTTTAAAGGGCCTCTTTCATGTTAAGAAAGGTTTTTAACAGTGCATTTCACTCTGACATGGCTTTGTTAAAGCCAAGGGAGTGCTTCTGCTTGGAAGACAGTATGAATAGCAAATGCGTACTTTTCCACTTTTCTTTGGTATTATATACTGAATTAGATCCTTGATTTCTTCAAATTACATTTCCCAAGGGCCCCTGTATAATGTGCTCCTTTTGGGCTGCGATGTACAATTTTATGATGTCAAATTAGCACAAAGAAAATTACACCATTCTTCCTGGAGAAGGCGCCTTACGTGGTATTTTTACCTTGTCTGCCACAGCTTTTAATGATTTATATATTTCTTTGAAAATAATTCCCCTCATCAGACATCCTTGGCTCAAGAGCACTTGGCAGGAGCTTATAAAAGTGATCTAGCTGCACAGGATTTACATGCTAATAAATGCAGGCCAAGGGGTAAAATATATCCTTTTCTGTTTACAATAAAATAAACTTAATTGACACTGTCATTCCAAATGAACGTCAGAGCCCAAATGCTCAATTGTAGCCGGCTCCGCTTTGCTTTTCTTCTCCGAATGATTTACAAGAAATTATTGGTGCCAGCCTCATGCTAACAAGATTAAAAGCATGATTTTTGTGGTGCTTTTGTGGTATTTGTTTTTTTAGGGAAAAACGAAAAGAGTTACGTACTCTATGAGTGCTGCTAAAAGTTCTGCTTGGTCTGAAGAATTTCAGAATGCTAGTGTAGCATATTGCAAATTCTCTAGCGAACCGTATCCTCAACAGGTGCCATGCATTTGTCTAGCTCTCGGAACGCACATTATATTGAAGATGTTTATGACAAAAATTTGAATATGTACAGTTGAAAGGTCTCTTTCTTTCCCCTGATTCCCATTTGCACATGCAGCCAAGTGAAATGGAGTTTGCTCTTATCTTTTCAAAGCCAGATGATTCTGTTTTTACTTCATTATTATATTTATGATATGTGTTGGCTGATCCACTACGCTGAGGAGGTTTGAATTTTCAAAGACGGACCTTGAAATTGAATGGTGGATGCGGCTTGAGCTAGTATGAACAATGTTTAATTCTACAAAGAGGGAATGAAATAACAATACACCTTCCTGCGAGTAACTGAAGGCCAAAAGAGCAATGAGTTAAAAGAATACAGATTAAAACATTTCGTACTCCAATAACAAATGTATTGCACAAAATAAAATGCCCACTTTTGCTCACTTATTGTTTCATCTTGAAGACAATAGGGCTCATGAAGCTGAGCAATCTGTGTCAGGGTTGCCTCTATTAGCTTTTTTTTTTTTATATATATATTCTTGATGGCAATAGAAAGGACTGGATCGCTTATGATGCTACCTAAAATTTCAGTCCCGTATCACAGTGAAAAGAGGAATTGTTTATTCGGCGAATGCCTTAGTGAGGGCTGTAGCTAACTGGAGTGAACTCTGTAAAACATTATTGTGAACAATAACCCCACCACCCCACCACCACATCCAACTTAATTACTGCTATTCTTGTAGTAATACGTGGCTGATTTGAGAGACACATATTGAGAGAGGCCTCTGGGGTCCCGGACCTCATGGATCAGAAAGACTGAGAGAGAGAGACAGAGATATAGAAATATAGATAGTTAGATCGAGACCGAGTGAGAGAGATAGAGAGATGCCATATTCTCAAATTATTCTGGGGGGCGAGAGCTCCCAGGCAGCTTATTCAGCTAAGGCCTGGTAATTAAATTATAATTTAACCTGCTCACTCTAGAGCAAGAAGGCCCCAGCTGGGCTGGGAGTGGGAGATCACTGACAGGATTTATGCTTAATGAAATAATAAAGCAACAGCGGGAGCAAGACTGCTCAAATGATTCTGAATACGCTTATGTTTGTGTGTGTGTGCATAAAAGTTTGTGTATTTGTTTTAGCCATAACTGCAGGTGCCTAGCTTTTTCCGATTGTTCTATTCTCACTTTGCGGTAGATAACACATTCCCTCCTTCCTCCTCTGGTGAGAAAGGGTGAGATTAAGGGAAACGATATTAGGAGAAATGTGAGAGAAAGAGAATATGCACAGCGCCATTTCAAGGCAGCTCCTCTCCTCCACGGCGAAGGCTGGTAAGATGGACTCCCTCCTCAGCATGAGCCCTCACTAACCCAGCCTCTGGCTCATTAACCCCCACACCCTCCCACCCACACCCCACCCCGGCCCAGCACTGGTCTGCCTGACGGACAGCTCTAGTTAGTGGTCCCTTTGAGCACAGGGAGAGAAAGTAGCTGGAGCACAAATGACAGGTGCAGTTAAAATGGTGCGGCACAGAAAGGCTTCATATACCATGCATTGGGGTCGAAAATCATGAAACCAGACTTGAAAATCTCATGGCATTATTAATGCAATTGTAATTGCAATATAAATGCATTCATGCCAACTTTTAGCTGCAATAAACTGTGTGAGTAAATATATCTAAATTCCACTTCTGTGCCGCCTCTGCAGTGCAAACAACAACAACAACAACCTTTTTTTTTAACCCAAGTGTGCTTGCTTTTAAATATTTAGTAGCCTATCTGACTGTTGTGGGAGCAGGTTGTAGAAAACAGAGTCACTCATTGTCCATAATGTTTTTGTGTTAATGTTTTCATGTTTTGGTGGCCACTTTGCTCGGCTGGGGCTGTGATGCTTGGATTTCACTCATCTCTCTCTCAAGCAGCTGATTTGCATCTTTCAGCTCACCTCCTCACCCAATCTCTCCTCCGCCTTTTTATCTGTGTCTGCCCACCACCTTCAGTCCAGCCTCATGTATAAAGTAATCAGATTTTCCCAGCAGCTCCCGGATAGAAAGAGATGGATATGAGAGAAAGGATGGGAGGGAACGGGGAGAGATGGAGGGGACTTAATAGATCAATTTATGCTGCTCTGGAGAGGGACGGCTCTGGCCAAGACCCTCTTTCTTTCTTTTTTCTTTCTACACATCCATCTCTTTCTCTGACTTTCGCTTTGTCTTACGCTTAGTCTGTCTCTAGTGAAAGTTTGTTGACATGGCTTCCCTCAACAGGCTGTCTTTAAGCTCGGCACACACTGTCTGTTGTTTTTGTGAGATTTCATATGTGCATATAAACAGCATGCGCGAATGTGTAGGTGAGATGTGCCTTGGCTAAACGCATACACACAAACGCGTTTTCAAGCTGCGTGTTGATAACGCCATTATTCAGAACTTTCCTCAAACACACATGAATATTTTTCTGTGAGAAGGTGAACAGTACCATTATAATTCACTCCACCCCCAGCATTCATTATCCATAGCCAGCCTTCAATGCTGGGCCTATCTGATTATTATTAAAAGGATTATCAATGGCAGAGTTATAATTAGCGGTAATGGAAGGCAAGCAGTTGCTTCTGCCATAGTAATTATTGATGCAGATCAGAGGGGATTAAACTTCATAATGTAGAGACTGCTCTGAGGTAAAGTGACGTGGTGCTTTCTGATCTTTTGGAATTTGCTGAGTTCTCTGAGAATTGCAAAGCCTCTCTTTGTCTTTGTCTATATCCACTTGACTATTTGAGCTTGTGAGATTTCAGCAGGCAGACAGCGAAAAGCATGGCAAAACCACTCACCGCCAGGCCCTTTCTCATCAGAGAGAATACTTGAATGGCAAATTACTTTACACTCAAATACGTTCTCCCAGGCCTATTGGCAGAAAAGATGATTTTACAGCTTTGCCAGTTCCTGACCAGATTAGTGAAAAAAAAAACTGTTTTCGGTTCTTCAGATGTGTTGGTCGAACATCACCAATCCACACTGCTGTAATAAATCTGCAGATTTTACAATCAATTCATTCTTTCTGCTTTGTTATTTTTGTTCTGCAACTCCACCATGCAGAAATAATGCATTTAAAGAGTGCTGTGTGTGACATTGTTGAGATCTCTTTTGAAGGAGATACACATCAGTCTTTTTTTCTCTGAAGAAAAATATGAATATGAGAAAGTGGAATGTGTAATTTCTTCACCAAACACAATTGCAAAAATAAATAAATAAATAAAATAAAAATAACTGTTTTCAAATAACTTTCCTAGCATTTCATTTGACTGTATTGGTCAAATATAAAGATAGTCCTGCCATTCAGAGGACTTGTTGTGGTGTATTTTCAGATGTGTCAAGGAATTTGGATAGAGTTGTCATATTCCTCTTGTTAAGCCACTCCTGAGGCGTCTTACCTGGGCTAAGGAGAAGAAGAACTGGACTGTTGCCCAGTGGTCCAAAATCGTCTTTTCAGATGAGAGCAAGTTTTGTATTTCATTTGAAACCAAGGTCCTAGAGTCTTGAGGAAGGGTGGAGAAGCTCATAGCCAAAGTTGCTTGAAGTCAAGTGTTAAGTTTCCACAGTTTATGATGATTTGGGGTGCAATGTCATCTGCTGGTGTTGCTCCATTGTGTTTTTTGAAAACCAAAGTCCCCCATTTACCAAGAAATTTTGGAGCACTTCATGCTTCCTTCTGCTGAGCAGCTTTTTGAAAATGCTGATTTCATTTTCCAGCAGGATTTGGCACCTGCTCACACTGAAGCACCAAAAGCACCAAAAGTTGGTTAAAAGACCATGGTGTTGGTGTGCTTGACTGGCCGGCAAACTCACCAGACCTGAACCCCAGAGAGAATATATGGGCTATTGTCAAGAAGAAAATGAGAAACAAGAGACCAAAAAATGCAGATGAGCTGAAGGCCACTGTCAAAGAAACCTGAGCTTCCAGACCACCTCAGCAGTGCCACAAACTGATCACCTCCGTTATTGAGTACACGTACAGTAAATGAACATACTTTCCAGGAAGCCAACAATTCACTACAAATGTTTTTTTTATTGGTCTTATGAAGTATTCTAATTTGTTGAGATAGTGAATTGGTGGGTTTTTGTTAAAAGTGAGCCAAAATCATCACAATTAAAAGAACCAAAGACTTCAACTACTTTAGTCTGTGTGAATTGAATTTATTTAATACACAAGTTTCACAATTTGAGTTGAATTACTGAAATAAATAAACTTTTCCACGACATTCTAATTCACTGAGATGCACCTTTAAATATAATTTTAAGATAAATTATTTTTTATTATGTATATATTTTTTTATACAAACAAACAAATAAAAATATCTAAAATATACAATATATACAATATATAATTATGATTTTCTCTACAAAGAAGTCTTTTAAGCTCATCATGGCTGTGTCTATCTGAACTGCAGTAAAAACAAGAATATTGTGAAATATTATTACAATTTAGCTGTTTTCTATTTTAATATATTTTAAAATGTCATTTATTTGTGTGATGGCAGAGCTGAATTTTCAGCATCATTACTCCAGTCTTCAGTGTCACATGATCTTTCAGAAATCATTCTTATATGCTGATTTGGTTCTCATGAGCCATTTAGTTGGAAAGAGCTGTGCATGTTAATATTTTTTGTGGAAACCATGTTTTTTTAGGCATCGTGGATGAATAGGAAGCTCAAAGGAACAGAATTTATTTGAAATAAAAATGTTTTGTACTTAAACTTAAAATAGTCGCTGTCACTTTTAATCAATTCAATAAGCCGTTGCTGAATAAAAAAGTATACATTTCTTAAAAAAAGAAAAAAAAAGTAATTTGTGAATAAATTATTAAATAAGACAAAAAAATATAACATCAATGATACTTCAAGTGATAATATTTTGCCAAAAGTATCTATTTGCGCTCTGTAGAAGAAATAATAGATATTAAAGACATCTTATTCTCTTTATAACCCAATTTTATAAAGCTCACAGTAGCTTACGCTCAACAATATGCGGCCTCCTGACTGACAGGATGAGTATTTGTAGATTTGAGCTAGTGGTCAAGCAAAGCTTATTTAAATACATTGAGGGCACGGAGTAATATCTGTTCCCATCAGCAGAATCTTACTGCATTCTAGGCCCTGCCTGTGTTATTAATGCAATATTTAGATGTCAAGAAAGCTGCTGTGGAGGCCCGTATGCACGCGAGTCCGTGAGCTATGCTGAAGCTGTATATCAAGTATCTGATTTCTTGAGCATCAGAGTGATGGACGTTGAGCGTCTCACACTTTCTACACGCTCTCAGACTGATGGTGGCACAGTGAGTGTATTCACAGGCAGTCCATCTCTATTGCAGCTGTGCCATATGGTACAGAGGAGATATTTTTGCTCTTAAGTGCTTTCTTAAAACAGCGATCTGACCAATACATCAGGGATAATGTTTGATTGAGGACTCAATATAGTGCTTTATTGATAGCACACAATTTGTGGCATGCAGATGATTACCTGAGATATGATGAATATCTAAGCATGTCCTGATGGATATTTTTCATAGTGCGACTGACACAAACCTACTTATTACATTCCTTGCATTATAATAGCATAGAGTGATGGCTGATTATTTCTCAAGTGCTACAATTAGCTCAAAATTGCTTCCATCTTTCTGATTATGTCAATGTGTTAAATAATTTTTAAATAATTTGTCAATAATTAAATGTAATTTATTCCTTTGATGCAAAGCTGAATTCTCAGCGCCATTACACCAGTCTTCAGTGTCACACGATCCTTCAGAAACATTTCTAATGCTGATTTGCTGCTCCAAAAAAATATTTTTTATTATCAGTGTTGAAAACAGTTGTGCTGCTTAATATTTTTGTGAAAACCATGATACTTTTTATTTTTTTTATGAATAAAACGCTCAAAAGAACAGCATTTATTTAAAATAGAATTATTTTGTATCATTATGAATGAATTTATTATCACTTTTGATCAATTTCCTGCGTCCTTGCTGAATTAAAATATTCACTTCCTAAAAAAAAAAAAAAAACAGACTTACAGACCACAAACTTTTCAAGTGTAGTTTGTGTATAGACACACATTTAAATAAAATTTAATTTAAGTTATTTTACATGTGAATTTTAATGCATTTCTGGATAAATAAACATATATATTAATTCATTAATTCAGTTGATCCACCTTTATTATAGTGTTTTATTGACTGCACACAATTTGTTGCACAGAGATGATTAGCAGAGATATGATGAGTATCTTGTTCTGATGGATATTTTTTTACACAAGTATACATATTACATGCAATTGTCTCTTTGTTGATTATTTCACAAGTACAATAATTAGCTCAACATTGTTTCCATCTTCCTGTCGATTTATGCTCACGGGACCAGAGAGCGAATATTCATCAGTCTGATCCATCTCAGCCAGCTATTCTGAGGTTTAGCGGCACCTCTTCCCCTTTCAGTGCTAATCTGAATAACATCAGGCTCAGTGTGGTTGGAAAAGAGTGAAATGTTGCTAAAAAATAACTCACTTTTCACAAACACGGTTTCATATTCAATAATTTTGTTTGTACTGGATGTTGCGGGAACACATACTATGCGTGTTTGTCTATTCCTGCTCTGTACACGTGTATGTTTTTCTCATTGGTTTGCTATTTTGCTTGCTTTCTCCACTATTGCTTTTAAAGACCCACCACCCTTCATTCATTCAAAGCCGTTGCTTGTTTTTGACAGACTTCTGTCTTCCGTCAACCCCGTTGCTGTAGCTCTGCGCCCCTAAAAACAAAGCTTCTGCTTGCTAAACAAACCCTTGTATGTCTGCTCTCTCGCTCGCAGAATGCCATTCATGTGACGACCTGCTTGATATCGCTCCCAGTAGTCCACATTCACTGCTGTTGGGCTGGCACTGACTGCCGAGTTACAAAGATGAGAGACAGCGAAAGCATTCACCTGCTTGTAGCCCTGGCGAATTCAATATACCCGTTGTAAACCATTAGGGGATGCTGCAGTTTCTCCACGGCTGAGTCTGGAACGACATCCCGTTCTCGATATTACCACGTGAGAGCCAAAGCGGCTGCATGCCGCTGATGACCCTGCTCATTTGCTCTAAATGCCTGGATTGCAGGAACATTAGGAATTGTTCACATGCGAAGGCTGTTGTCTATTGCAAGCAGGCTATTATGATAAGCAGATGTAATGGCTGTTGTAATTTTTCATCAAACTGTTCCAATATGAGCAGGGAACAGGCGGCTTATGAGGCCGGTCACGCAAAAAGCAGATGCACCATAATGATGCTTCTATAATAACTTAAGAGAATGGTCTTATTTCCCCATGCGTTTTTCTTTTCTAAGTGATATGGCACCATCTTTGAATCTCTCTTACCTCCTGAAAATAACTTATTTAGAAATAAAGCCAAGTGGCATTAATAACGCGTTAAGAGGGATGGAAATTTGTCTTGGAAATGTTCGAAGGATTGCTGCCAGGAGGGCTGGGAATTAAAGTGGCCTCTGGTGCAGCACCTTTGGACGGAGAGAGATACGAGAGGAATATTTCAAATAAGAATAATGTCATCATGGAACAATTTTCAACCCTATAAGTCCAAAACACATATCCTAGACCCTCAAATGACACAATATAAATGCCCTGTCCCTCACGCCACGGCAGATGATGTCTGATATTCCATCCTTGTCGTTTTATTAAAGATTTAAACAGTTTTGCATCTCAAACAAATACTCGCCTGCCGATTTCCCTGACACCGGCGGCCTCTTTTCGTCACTGCACAACCTGGGAAAGGAAACGGGGAGGGAGGGGGTCGAGAGGGAGGGAGAGGGAACGAGGCGCTATATTATATTTCCAAGTGTGTATTTAATAAATGTAAAGAATACATTATTTTATATTATCAGTGCTAAAGGGCCCCAGTGTTAGATTTAGAGGAATATGACTCCTGTCAGATGAATGGGAAGATGGGAATAAAACAGATGCGGTGATGAGCGGGAGAAGCTGAATCTCATGACATTACCATTATGAGTCCTGCGACTATTAGCATGCGCTGAGGCTGTTCTTCACAATGTGATCTCTCCTTATTAGTATTAATAATAATGAGAATATTCTGCTTTAATATATCTGTATGTTCAAGCTCATATTAACTGCTTTTGTGAGGGAATGAAAAGATGACTTCTAATGACATCCCCACTTTTATTTCTCTCCCTTTCATCTCCAGTCTTTCAGCAACGACTATCGCTCGTGCCTTCGTGTCATTGTTTTATCAGCCGCCTTCGCCTCATTTCATCTTCCCGTCTCCTACTTTCTTTCTCTCTCGGTGCTCGATTCACCCTAAATCAGTTACATTTATGACAATCTGTGTTTGTAAGAAATAGTTTTATTTATGCATTATTTGTTGTCCTTCTTTCTGGAGCCTTCGTGTGCCTTTCGTTCACCCCTCCCACCCGTGAGCTCAGATGGCGTTATCAATATCCATGTCACCGGTCTGACACCGCCCATGCCGTATCAATAAACATTTTACAAAGTCTGATTTTGCTGCATCTGAATTATTTATTGTGTGTGATAAGGGTCTATATTTTGTCGAAACCCAATCTTAAGTGGGGGATCTGGTTGCTTGTACGTTTGTCTTGGATCTTTAAAAGCAGCATCTAGACCGGGTTGAAATCGACCAATTTTGCCTGCTCGGGCACAGTCATAAGAGAAGAGGCAGTGCTGGAATGATGGTGGAGGGCTGTCAGACCCAGCGACTCCCCCAAACTGGCAGTGACGTTCTGGGTTTGTTTCAAACTCAAAGGCCTGTCGGTCTATTGGAGGCGCCAGGCTACAGTTCCACGCGGCCTGCCGCTGCACCGAAGAATGTGCCATCTGCAATGACTGATCCTGTCAGCCCATCCACAATCTCTTTGTCAGGCCATGCCAAAGCCTGACAAACACAAGGGTCACAGCCGGCAAACAGATCCTGAATTTTTAATATCCAGACAGCTACACCTTCAAGGAATTGCCTCACTCAGGTGCAACGGCCAGCAAATACGGAGGCTTTCCAATGGTGATGATCATTATAAAAGAACAGTGTGAGTGACTGTTGGTCCAATTTTCCAATCGGTGATAAACAATAAACATCTCGAGATATGATTAAAGACGTTGTTCCCCGCTCTCGTAACTCCAGCTTGTCCCAAATTGTAGCGAGAACACTTAGCAGATGGGGCATGATTGCAGAAGCTTTGCATTTGTTTGAGTAAATCGAGGACAATCTTAGCATGGCAAAAAAGAATTGTTGAATACATTAGCGTTGGATGCTGGAGGGGATGCTCTTCAGCAGTACAGCTTAAGTGCTACTATTGCAAACCCAGTCACTTTGGCACACAGTTGGAGGGCCACTATGGCAGTTCTTGAGACTAGCATTCAGTCAACACTTTTCAAATATCCCTTCATCTTTTTAAACATTGCACATGATACTTTTTCGACTTATGTTGCTTGTTCCACTTTATGTCTGAAACTTTTTACTTTTGCCAACTTGAAACCAAAGTATTTTTTTTCAGTTTATTTTTTTATTTGTATTATTTATTTTTCCATCATTAAAACGGGAGTCACTTAACGACATGAAAGAAGCTAGTGTCGTCTAAAGGAAAATGCTTGCATTAATATTAGCTCATTGAAGAGAAGTGTGCTTCTTATATTAAATGAACAAACTGATTTTTTTGAGAAACTGTATTTGCCGATAATGTTATATTAATAAAATAAAAAGTCAGTTATCTTTACTTAAAGAGAGTTTCTTTTAAAAAGTGCATGTTGTCTTATTAAAAGTTTTACTTATAAACAGTAATGCATTTTCATGTAATTGAAGTTTATTATTTTCAACTATATTATTTCCATAATAAGTACTCCTTTTTAAAAGTATGTTAAAGTTCACTTCTTTTTCTAAAGGGCAGTTCTGCCCAACTTCAAGTAATAGGCCATAATATTAAACTGAAACAAATCCATTCTTGAGGTATGTGAAATTAAAGCTGTCAAATGTGATTTGAATTTTGCGGAGGAAAATGCCAGGTCCCTTCTTAATGCATGTTCATTAAAGGGAGAGTTCACCCCAAAAAATGAAACTTAATTACTCACCCCTCATGTCATTCCAAACCCGTAAGACCTTTGTTCTTCATCGGAGCAAAAATTACGATTTTTTTTTAATGAAATATCAACAATTAATACATTTTAATATTATTATTATTATTAATAATATTTTTCGACTCACAGATTAATCACGTTTTGAATCGTAAAATAATACAGATGTGCTCTATTCCCTGTCTTTTCCTCAATTTGTTTATGAAAAAGTGTTTCCCTTTGCCTTATTACTAATATAATATCAGTTTCTACCATTTCACAGTGTTACAAAATAAAAGTGCAATTTTGGCATCTAGCTGGAGTTATATATAAGAAAATATTTTCCTAAACAATGACAATAATTACACCAGTTATGTGAGACCACTGCAGCTTCTAGAACGCAAAATAAATGGCTTCCTCTCAAAAGCCGTTGATTTTATGTCGATTTTAAGGCGAAGTGATTGTCTGAAAAACATACAATTTTCACAAGCTCTGCGGTTTATACAGGCAGGGAAAGGGGACAAAGGAGCCTGACGCCCAGCCAACAATTGGGCAATAAAGAGTCAAGTAGTTGTTGTAAAGGCTTACTCGTCCTCTTTGTGTTGGAAACACAAGTGGAGAGTGCATCATGAACTTCTCATCGGAGTTAGAAGTGTGAGTGTGTTCATGTGTTGTTTTGCAGCGAAGGCAGCGAAGAGTGTTCATTAGCACTGCTAGAATGCCTTGAGGCATGTTGAGAAGGGGAGGCAGAGGACAGGGGGAGGTGCAGTTTGTATGGAAATTGACCAGTGTGCTGTAACTGTTCGCCTGGCGCAAGCCTTTGAAGTGGAACTGTTCAACACTGCTGCTGTCTTTGTTCTTGGTAATTGCCTAAATGATCTCAGTGGAGTGTGGGGCTACGCTACAACTGAACTAATCCAATGCCTGCCCAATAATTTGACAGAGAGCCCTCATCTCCTCACATCACACCCCCTTTCCAAATGACTCCATCAACCACCATTCTGTTTAGTGTCTTTATTAGCCCATCCAAGAAGAAAGGGGGGTTTGTTGTGTGTTTTTTTGTCGGAACGAGGCTTAGCCTCAAGCTTAACCCACGCCAACCTTGACTCGTCTTCTCCCTTTCTGCCTTTCTCCGGCCATTGATATGGAAATAAGCACAGGCTTCATTTGCAAATCAGGGAGGAATAATTAGTCCGGAGCACTTAACAACAACAACAATAATGCATGCCTCTGATCCGGGCTGAGCTGCACTCTCTTTTTCGTTTAACCCGCCGCTGGCAATCAGACAAGCCCTGCCGTGCGGGGAGGTGAAGGAGGGGGAGAGGATGCAGGAGTACAGTGCAGGGGCAGCGCTGGAGCACGGGCAGGGTTCAGGAGGCCAGCGGAGCATGGAGCATGGAGCAGAGCCTTCAGCAAAATCAGGCCTGGCCCACAGCCTGACGCCCAGAGCCTACTCTGGGGTCAACTTCACAACACTGCTCTCGCTCTCTCGCTGTCATGCGCACACACTCGCGCCGGTCCGGGCCATGGGGCCGCATGCTTTACAGGAGTGAGGCTAATGCCTGTGCAGCGTTTATCATAGGAGACAACAATCAAGGGTTTTTTTCTTTCAGGTCGACGGATGATATCACTGGACTGGCTTACAGCGGGGAGATCATTAAAACCCATATGCATGCAGGGCAGCGGTGGCACTCCGGGTTTGGGAGGAAGTCTGTCATGGTGTAATGAAGAAAGCCCTCACTGCTTCCCTGTTCTGGGACAGGACCAGTTGAGAGATATCAGGTAGACCAAGGTCCCGTGTAAAAGCGGCCCCTATGAATTATAAATCATAGGCCACCAGAGCCACAGCCTGTGGGATGCTGAGAGGGCAAAGAGGGACATGTTCCCGGAACAAAGGACAGCCACGGGAGGGGTCAGGTTAGGCGGGGGGAGAGTGGGCGGGATGATGAGGTGTCATATGGCGAAGGATGATGAAGGATGCTACATTTAATATGTTTGTATGTATCTGCGAGTGTGTGTTGCGTTTGTTACCACATGAGTACGAGAACAATGTTTTAGTCTCATTGAAAAAGCAACAAATCGCAATGAAGTGAAAGGAGAGTACAAAATATTTGACTACTTTAACCATTTTACAAACCAAATCGTCCTCGATCTTCCTATTTTTCTTTCTGTATTTTACTAATCATCTAATACATAAAAATGATTGTATTAGCTATCTGTACTTCGAGATATTGATTTACACAGTGCCAGACTGTCTTTCTGTGTATTTGAACTGTACAGAGCCCATGAAGGGACATTGTGAGGGTAAAAATATTAGCTGGGAGGGGAAATAATGTTTTAGCGCTCCACCGAGAAACTTTTTTTCGCTTGCAAAAATTTAGCTTTTCCTCCAGAAACTTTGTATTCTTTCGTAAAGATATTTCAGTGCTTTCGTGGCTGAATGCAAAGATCGCAGGAGATCGCAAAAACATTGAAATCTCCCATGATCTCCCATATGTTTTTCTGTCACCATATCCTCTTAGGGGCTCCGTAGTACATGAATGCAAATCCTTGTTTATCATGCCAACAGAGTTTTTCCTGTTTTTCATTCATTTGGCTCAAACACATCTGGATATCTACGATCTAAAGAAATCATCCTGTTTCATTTTATACTTGAAAAATAAAGCCCTGTTATTTCAAACTCACAGTAAAGCAGCTGAAATATGTAGCCTTGTCTGTGCTGTTGAAACATCTCTGCGATGAGGAATTTCCGAATGCATACGTGTGTGCATACATCTGCAGAAGCCTGACCGACCTGCCTGCTGAGAGTGTGTCTGTGTGTGAGCGCTGCAGGTGGTGCTAGCCAGTCCTGTCTGTTCAGGGGCCTCCGGTCTCTGCTATTGGCTTTACCCCAGTTAGGAGTGGGTGAATGGAAATATAGTTTTTTGGGGTCCAAGCTGATGAAAGCTTGATTGATGTGGTGTCAGGAGCTCTGTGATGGATTAAATTGTGTGTGCAGACGGCTATGGCCTCGGCCAGTCATGGCTGTTGCTGCTTTTCCGCGAGCCACTGCCGCGGCAGCTTTAAGAAAATTTGATTTTCGCAGCTCAGAAACAAACCGCAGCCCCTTTCTCCGCTGCCTGACTTCCATTTAGTTTGAGAGTGCACAAGTGATTCTTTATTGGATGAAATCTGCACTGAATTGGATAAAGTGTTAGAGCGCTGAGCCATCTATCACTATCAGCACCCAGCTCCCGTTTGGTCTTAAAAGAAAAGAATGAAAGCATAAAAAAAGTGAAAAGAGAAGGCTCCAGAAAAAATAGACAGCCATAGGATGTTAGAGATTTGAAAATTAACTGTGGAGTAAAAGAATAAATATCTTTGTATCCTCTATTCCTTCACTGTTAAGCCTGTTGCCTCGGTCAAAAGATATCAAGTCCTTTCTCTATACTGCTCAAACCCTGAACCACCAGCACACAAGAGTGAAGAGTGTTTGGTTAACCTTTTGAAACTCATCATCAAACCAGAGAAGGTGGACCCCAAGGTCTACAATCAAACCAGTGTGATTAAAACCTTGTAACCTGTGTTATTGATGTAATGAATCTGAAAAACTCAAAACTGCATGTTTCAGACATTAAAATAATTATAAGAAACAGTATAAAGTATGTTTTTGCCTTCTGAATGTAATTTTAGTATGGTTATTGTATTGTTTTGTTCCAGGCAACACAATTGTAGGCTACCCCCAAAAAAACAAGTAAGTCACTTACTTTCAGCCTTCAAGGACAACAAATTAATGATCTATTCTCTCTCAGTCTTTGACTCCCATAATAGAATGGAAATGCAATGTAGACAAACATGGCTGCACACAAAACTATTAACTATTAACTAAAAAAAATTAACTAGTAATTCAGTAATAAAGTTGCTATTATTGATGATAATATGATGTAAATAAATAAACGTAAAAAAAGAAAAAAGAAAAAAGAAAAAAACATGTTCAAGATTCTTCAGAATTTTTCTTATCTAGAAAATTAGCTGATAAAGATCAGCTCCAGGAACAGTGCAAAGAAACACTGCTTCAGTGTGTCTGCTGGTTCTCATGTGACAGGCTTGTGTGCCACAATGAAATTCAGAATCTGTTACGTTCTTTCACAAGAATCACACCAGGGAATCAAGATTTTGAGTTCACATGTGAAAAGGTTCCGCTGCACATCTGTGTCACCATTGTGGCTATCTTGTCTAGAACTCAATTTGAACACTTGCAGCCATTTCCCAGGTCTTGACTCGTATAAACATCCCTTCAGGTGTGAGTAGAGAGAAACACAGGAGCAGCCCTGCCTCTTGTCCTTCAAACAAACCAATTAGCCTCTGATGTTTGTATGCTCAGATCCGGCCATATCACGGCCATCCATTTTTAAACAGAAGGTCTGTCTGTCCCTCCCCTCGCCCATTAGCGCTGTGTTCTGAAGAGCAAATGGCCTTGAATTTAGCTCAGGGCGATGCTGCTGATGCACGGGGCACATCCATAAACACACTCACTTGCACAAATACTGGGAGTGAAAGTTACAAAGAATGGAAGGCATCGAAAGAATTATTTAAAAACAGCTAACTCCTATGCATTTCTTTTAGGCATTTATAATTCATTTTAAAATGATGTAAACCTGGCATGGCCACTTTGCTGAACCTTCGCCCCTAAAACATCCCTGTGACCTGTGTGTTGTGGTGTAAACCCGGCAGGCTTTCCTCTCCTTTATCCAGCCTTAATAAATCATATTGGGACCAGAACAGCACTCATCAGCCTGCACTCATGAGCCAGAGAAGCCAATGGTCCTCAAAACCTCTACAGAAATATTTTATAACTACTACAAGCAGTCAGACATGTTCAAACACATTTCAGGAAATCTGTGTCATGGATAGCACTGGGAATGTTTGGCAGGAACCGAGGATGGAGGCTGATACTGTAAGTTTTGTTTATCCATTGAGGAAACTTGTCCCTTTCCATCCTTTTTTAATTGTACTACAAATAGTATAAGATCTTTGTAAAACTCTGTACTTTTTAAGGAATGTATTGGTGCAAAAAACATATATGACCTCTTGTAAACTCTTGCAAACTATTCTAGCTTTAAAACTTCACAAAAGAATTTTGCAATTGTAGTGTTTCTTAAAGTGCAGTACTTTAACTTTTTACTAAAGTACTTAAAAGATTAAATAAAAGATTATAAATTAAAAGGAACCTTATTAAATAAAGGATCTGTTCGGATCTGCCAGTAGGTCACAAGTGGCTTGTGGCAGTACTTTTTTTTTTCTGGACAAGTGAATCATTGACTTGTTCACTGAACCGATTCGTAAAAACACTTGATTGCATCCTAAATATGTCCTAAATTAAAATGTGTATGTATACAAATCCTACAAACTCTGTCCTGCAAATGACAACAAAACAGATCAAAATTATTCTTTTTTTCTTTTTTTTCTGGTTTTGTTTAAGATTCCTTCTCTAAAGATTTGTTCTACAACAGTGATTAATTAACAGATTCATTTGTGTCTTGTTAGTATATCTATAGTAGTGTAATGACTGGTCTACACACATTTGTAGTTATTTTTAATTGGCCACATTACACAATTTATTGTAATATTATTTTTTGGAGGGAAAATCAAATGATCCTATATATATATATATTAAATGTATGTATATATATAGTGGTGGGCCTTTCTCGGCGTTAACGTGCTGCGTTAACGTGAGACTCGTATCGGGCGATAAAAAAAAATTAATTTGTTAATCTATTCTCAAAGTTGGGTTGGGAGCTGGGTCTATACTAAGCAAGCTATGCTGACTTTCACCTTGATATTTTATATAACCGACTGGCTGAGGCCAGCCTAAAAACATGCTCAGGACAGTTGACGGGCCACTGCTGCACATCGTCATGAAAGCTTATCTTTTTCACGTGTTTTTAAAGCCTTACCGCTTGTCGATTTAAACATTAAAGCATCCAAACACAAGACGCGGAAAAGCTGAACTGAGTAGCTAGTTACTCGCGCGCTGTGCTCGGTGCGGAGAGAGAGAGATCGAGAGCCGCGTATCACGGACAGCGACACTGAACCGAGCTGTCTTCTGCGAAGTTCTCCTCGAAGTCCCTCCTGCACCTGAACGAACAAATACAAATCGCAGTTAGTTATTTGGTTTCTGTACCTTGACACCTACAAACTTGAAAAAAACTTAAACATTGTGTAAATAGTACAAATAAATAAAAATAAACGAACATACAAATTAAACAATTTCAAACAGGGCCCACTGGTACAACCTTCAGCGGGTCCCCGCTGACCCCAGCTACGGCGCTGCTCACGCCTGTTTCACACATACTCCGTCTGCAGTGCGTGTGCAGTCTGTGTGCGTTACGTATGTGGTGCAGCACGAACTCGATGTGCTTTCACACAGGATGCATTTGCAGTTCGCTACTCGGTACGTAAATGATCGCTGCAATGCTGCAGACGCAACGCTCCTGGAACGCATGGACCGCAAGCACTTTGTGATGCATTTTGGAAACAGGAGATGAGCCCCTTTTCTAATGCACCACCTAGCTTGATAAACCCCTTCTCAAAGATTTACTGTTTGTCCATTTTATTTGGGTAACACACATATTCTGAATGCCTTCGGCAGAATTCGAATGAGCCATTTTAATCTAGATTAATCTAGATTAATTTCAAGATCACAGTGAGATTAATCTAGATTAAAAAAATTAATCTATGCCCGTGGGCACTAAACGAGGGAAAACGAGTCTCCACATTTTTATATATATATATATATATATATATATATATATATATATATATATATATATAAATGTGGAGACTCGTTTTCTGTTAAAAAGAAATATACATGTAAATTTAAAAAGGTTAAATGGTCCTAGAGGTTAAATCTTCAGTGACCACATTATTCTCTTTGAATGGTGATTTTTTTTCTTTTATGTCCGCAATACATAAGTTATGCGCTCCTTATCAGGTCTATTTGAACTTCTAAACCATTAGATTCTGTTATTTTTCTTGATTTAAAATGAAAGGGCCTGGGTTCATTCTCTCCTGCTCAACCAAAGACACAGTTGATATCTTTGTGGTCAACTTTCTTTGATGCAGCAAAGACAATCATTAAAGAGTTGCTGAGGCCGTCAGCTAAAACCTTTACTGTCCTCCACTACACTCCTGAGAAAGGATAATAGCACTTACATCCTTAATGCATCATTTTTTTAATAAGTTGAAAAACTGATAAGACCTTCCAACAAAGGGAAGTAGTGAGTGGGTGCCCTGACAGTAATAATAAAAGGTAAAGAAAAATCTTTTCTCTTTGGGTCCTTTTAAGTTGCAGGCACCCAAATACTGCAGGAAACTAGTAGAAGAAGAAAATCATTACGCACCTGTTTCATCTGCCTCTTTTTCCATGAGTACAGAAACAGTAGGGCTGATTAAAGGTGACTAAAATCTAAAATCCACCGAGGATCAGGCTGCTTCTCTCTCCTCATCTCCACCAACTTTTATTTTTAATGGAATATCTGCCCTGAGCTCCTTATATAAATGTTTTAGATTTCTCCTCCAAAAAAAAGGGAAGAAAAGGGAATGGAAGTAGGAAAGAATGGGTAATCGGAGAAAGATTTTAATCTAAATAATTCATAAACCCTTCCCTTAATCATTTTTTCTCTCTTCTGACTGGTGTTTGATGAAGACACAAGGTTTATGTTTTCATTGTTTTTGTGTCTGAGGGTTGTAAGTGCATTTCGTTGGCCGCTGTGTAGATAATCGTGCGATAAGGCCAGTCCTGATACGAACAGCCATAAACAAGGGAAGTGTGGCTAGGGAAGCCCAAGGGAACGAGGGACTGTGAAAGATCGGATGCTTATTGTGCACCGACACACGTTAAATAATAAATAAATAAATAATAAATGTATTTCTATGAAGAAACATAAGCATCTATGGAACCTTTTCATTGCGCAAAATGTGGATTTTTCTTTTTCTTCAAATTTTCTTTAAACTAAGAAAAAAAAAATGGTTCTGTTAAAGGAATAGTTCACCGACAAATAAAAATTTGCTGAAAATACACTCACGCTCAGGCCATTTAAGATGTAGATGAGTTTGTTTCTTCATCAGAACAGATCTGGAGAAATTTATAAGTGGTCCTCTGCAGTGAATGGGTGCCGTCAGAATGAGAATCCAAACAGCTGATAGAAACCTCATATTAATCCACAAGTAATGCACACAACTCGGGTCCATCAGTTAATGTCTCGTGAGGTGAAAAACTTAATGTTTGTAATAATCAAATCTGTCATTAAGGCGTTTTAACTTTAAACCATAGCTTCTGGACAAAATACCAGTCCATAATCCATTATAATGCTTCATCTAGTGGAAAAAAAGTCGATCCCCTGTTGTCCTTTCACATAAAAATCCAGTAACAGAAACCATTTAGAACCGTAAAGGGTGCTTGATCTGTGCATAATTCTCTCCTGATTCAGGTGAGGCAACACGTTTCACTGGAGAAAGCAAAATTATAGATAGAGGACTCGATGCCCGAAGCAACGGTTTGAAGTAAAAAAACTAAACAAAACAACAACATCAAAAAAACATCTCAATACATTTTTTTCTTAAAAAAACAGCTTTTCACTACACAAGAAGTATTATTAAGATGTTTTTTATCAGATGTTTGGACTCTCGTTCTGACGGCACCCATTCACTGCAGAGGATCTACTGGTGAGCAAGTGATGTAATGCTACATTTCTGATGTAGAAACAAACTCATCTACATCTTTGATGGCCTGAGGGTGAGTACATTTTTAGCAAATGTTCATTTTGGGGTCAACTATTCCTGTTCTCTGAATGGTTCTTCTATGTCATTACTGCAAAAACCTTCTTTTGAAACTTTTATTTTTAAGAGGGCAGGATCTAGGGTCTGGATTTGAAGAAGCAGAGATTTATTTTCAGAGTATATCGCATACTCAGCGTGTGCTCAAGATAAGCTTTGTGTGTGTTAGTGTAACAGTGGTTGGCATGTTATCATGGAGCTTCCTGTTGCTTTTCGTGGATAACATTCGCTGACCGCTGAAACAGGCATGTGATTACTGTAATTGACAGGAGGTAACACTCACATTCTCACAGAGATCGATGCAGCCCCTCTGCTTCTCAGTCTGACCCATCTCTCCGAGCAGGGGAACCCCCACACTGAGCGCTAAATGTCAAAGTTAAGTAGAATGACAGCTTTTCCTTTTTTTTGTATGTAATTGGAATATTTTACCTGCTGTTGCACTCAGAAGCATTTTGGCGGGTGAGATAAAGATAGAGGAGGAGAAGCTAAGATAGGCTGAAGAAAGAACGATTTAGGAGGAAAGGGCTGAATATGAGGGCTCAGGGCAGGACATAATGTGATCAAGGTTTTAGTAACATCCTGGATTTTATGCAGGAAGACACTCCGTCCAGAACTCTTGACAGAGACATTATAAGTGAAGGACCACACTTAGAAAAATTAACTGGAGAAATGGTAATAAAGACAAATGACTAAATAAAATGGCTATAGAAATGGTCAAAAGAGTCAGATATAGCTCATAGACGTACGGCCTGATTTTGTTTACTGTAGGAGATGCATTATCTGGACCAAACAGGAAAACAAAAAAACAAAAACAAAAAACACAACATTCCGCTGACTCTATGCTTTCCCTTTTTTTAAAAAAAAAATCCCTCCCTGTTCTAGCTTGTAATATTCTATACTTCTCATGTTATTGCCTATTTAATATAAATAGCTTGTTCTATTCCTTATTTGAAAGTTGCTTTCAATTAAATCATATAGTAAGTGAATGAAAGGAAATATAATTAAGCAATGATGATAAATATTCTTTTGAAGATTTAACTCTTTTACGAAATACATGCCGAGTGATCTGACCTGCCTTAAAATAAACTTAGAAGGACACACATCGTTAATTAATTCATCGTTAATTAATTAATTCATTTAATTATTTATTATCTTTAAGATGTATTTATTTATATTTGCAGACCTTAAAGAAAAAAACAATGGTTTGTAAAAAAAAAAATGGTAATAGATCCAACATCTATCTGGCAATTTAAAAATAAATAATTAAACAAGTAAATAAATAAATAAAATAAAACTGTTATACATGCATGTATTTTATTTAAAAGGAATATATGTATATATATATATATATATATATATATATATATATATATATATATATATATATATATATCTATATATATATATATATATATATATATATATATATATATATATATATATATATATATATATTATTTTTTTTTATTTTTTTGGCTTGCTTGAGTAAAGGTGCTTGCGAGTGCTCCTTCTTACGCCCAATATCTAATGTACCTTTACCTGACAATCTATGTGACATAATGCCCTGAGTGTGTATGTTGAAAAAGACTGCGAGGGATGATGGCACATTTGGGACAGTGTCAAGATTTTACTTAGAGAACTTCTGTCCTAGTCCATTGACTATTTCATCAGGTCAGCTGTCCCGCTGGACGAGCTTTCGGGGTGTTTGTTTAGAGATTACGGTTCAACAAAGGTCAGGGGGACCTCCTCCCCTCTGTCCTCCTTTCCATCTGCACTGCTGGGAGTCAAGTTCAGCCACGAGGTCTGGCCTGTCTGGGTGCCTTGGCCATATGGGTTCATTTGCATACTGAGGTCAACAGACATGGGCCAACTCAACTTGGCCTAGTCTGTCCTCAGAGGAGGGGAGGGCTTGATTTATATAAAAATGTGATTTCTCCAAGCAGGGCCGAGCAGGATGGCCGATCCCTTTATGCATGTTTCATGCAATGCAAATCAATTTCCACATCAACATGGCAGCAGAAAACCCCAAATGTTTGGTGTTTATTTTGCGAACAGTATTTCGTATGGTATGCATAATGTGCATGCTCTGGAGAAATGAGTGAGACTATATCAAGGCAAGCAGTCGCCTTTTAAAAATGCTTTTTAATCACAATTCACTCCAAGCACTTTCCAAAAAGTACCTTTCGTTTTCTAATCAAATCGTTTTATTTAATATCAAGCAACAAACTTTATGTTGTTTCCTCGATTCTGCCTTAGCCAAAACTCTAACCAAGTTTACTAGCCTTTTACTAGCATTTTAAACTTCTAGTTTAGTTCACACTTTATATTAGGTGGCCTTGACTACTATTTACAGTACACAATACAATAAAAAATCAAATAAAAATAACAATTTAATTAAACATCAAATTTTGAAGTAAAAATAATTCAAGACTTTCTTGTAAAACATACTCTGATAACCTTTGTTTTATTTACAACTTTGGA